>NW_026634163.1:142817-244744 GCF_024868665.1 Triplophysa rosa
TCTCCCGAGGTTTTTTTTTTCTCCATTATTCATCATTGGAGTTTGGGTTCCTCGCCACAGCAGAGCAGTGCAGTGTTGGCTTGCTCACCGGGAGACTGCATTAAATTTTCTCCAGGGCGTATGCTTCCCCTGCCCACTATACTACAGTTAAATTTTCTCCAGGGCGTATGCTTCCCCTGCCCACTATACTACAGTTAAATTTTCTCCAGGGTGTATGCTTCCCCTGCCCACTATACTACAGTTTAATTTGCTCCAGGGCGTATACTTCCTCTGCCCACCTACTACCGGTTAAATCACTTGCCCTACCTTGATTTAGTTGACACTACATTTATAATCTCATCAGCATCTGTTGTGTTGGGGGGTTTCGGCATATGGTTTTGTTTTGGGGGTTTTTGACTCGCTGCTCTCCCCGCTCTGTCCAGGAAATAATGCATGGACGGGCGTGTGGAGTTTGCCCAGAACTGAACCATATCACCAACACCAACTAAATGCTTCAATATTCAATAAAAAAAAAAATGATGAAGTGGTCCTGACTGAAATCAAGCATCGCGTTAGTTCAGGCAGGTCACGTCAGTCAAGCTCACATCAGCCGACAGTCAGCTGTTTCTGACGTGCACCAATCCAAAGTCGACACGCATCATAGCAGTTCATTTAAATCCCCGTTCATTCTGCGCAATCATTGCTAGGGGCACGCTGAACTCTAAACCCTCCCTCCATCCCCATCTCCACCTTATCATTACCTGTGGATTTTATACTCTCGTAATTGCCAATTACGGTTCCAGATGTTACTAGTCTTGTTATATTCATTCCTTGTGATTGTTGTATGGTTCCAGTTGCTACTAGTTTTGTTTAATGTATTTATAGGTTCTGTTCTGTTACCCCAAGGGGGGGTTTTGACTTGCTGCTCTCCCCGCTCTGTCCAGAAAATAATGCATGGACAGGCGCATGGAGTTTGCCCAGAACAGAACCTTACCACCAACACCAACTAAATGCGTCAATATTCGCCAAGTTCATTGACCTTTTAAAAGTACAATCAGAGATGGTAGGTTCTCAAGATCAAACCCATTAAGCTGGTGATCCGCTGCAATGCCAGCTGATGTGGTTGACCATACATGTTGGTAAGAGTTGCATAGTGTCACTGAAAGGAGAACGGCTGTGACTGTAAGAATCTGCAACAAGTAAAGCATCTTCTAATTTCAAATGGTCCATGAGTATCTGAAACTTGAAAGATTCAGAAGCATCATGAGGTAAAACGTTGTCTAAAGCGAGCTTAAGTCTGAAAAACTCTCGTGGATCATCATGAATGAAATTTGGTATTGTGGGTGTAGGCCCACAATATTGCACTGGCAGTGGGTGCCAAGGACGATTAAGATCTTGATCAAACATTGAATATGTACGATCAGAGGGATACAGCCGTTCATTGCTACGACAGAGGTCCGATCCCCGATCCTGTTGACGATAAGGACTTGAGTGCTCTGGTAAGGCAGCTCTCTGTGAAGGGTGCATTCTGTCTCCAAAGCACGGATCATGAAGATTTCTAATGGACCGATACTCTGGTTGTGAATGAGAAGCTTGTACATCTGCAAGAGAACGACTGATATCTCGAGGGGTGTAGAGTGGCGGATTGGGTTGCAACGACATGGCATACTCTGCCTCTCCGTAAGGAGACTCAGACCGACGATGCTGCAAACCACGGACATTAGCGCTATGGCCAGGAACATGTTGCGGTGAGTAATTCCCACTATTAGGGGGTTCTGTGTACTGAGGTGTTGACTGCCCTGACTGTAACTGGTTACCACTCAGCCTGCTTACTCTCTTTAGATGATTAGTAAGATCTTCGATAAGACCTGGATGACTATCACGAAGTGTGTGCAGGGAATCATCCCTAGGGGGCACAAATGGTGGTTCAGATTGACGAGGATTTTGATCTTCCTGCTGTGAGGCCAAAATGCTAGTAGCCACTGGTGTAGAAGATACCCTATCATCCGCACGAGAACACTGCGAATGTGATAAACCCTGTAGCGGAGCTAATACAGGAGAACTAGCGATTATGTCTGAAATGCGTTGCACATCGTCCCTCAGCTGCTTGCTCTCCTCTCTCATTTCACCTGCTCATCTGCAAATGTAAGGTGCCTCTGATGGTGACTAACCTCATAGTCCTGAAAATACAATGGCTGTCGAGCAATTCTGCGCGGTCTGACCACTTCATCATCTACTGTTTTCTCTCTGGGTCTGGACATCATTGCTGAGACGGTTATAACATCCAGCTCGAAGGACCATTAAATGTTTGAAAGGAACTGTATTGCACCAATTACTACTACGGTGCCAACCGTCTCGTAGCTTTCCTGTAGCTCAGTGGTAAGAGCATTGCGTTAACAACGCGAACATGACATTTGAGTCACTGAGATTGTGCCCGTGTGATCAAAATGTGTGCCATAAATGACTGTATTAATGAATGAAGCACACCACTTGCGCTTTAAAATTAAGAGGAGCTCGAAAGAAACTCTGGGATTACTAATGAAAACCTGCTCCCTACTAGGTTAGGTTCACAGAGTAAGTTACTATCGTTACTGACTCTGAGTATAAGTTACCTCTCTTTTAGAAACGAGCTTGAGTTACCCCGCATTCTAGGGTTTGACATACTTTGCAACAGAAAACCCAGAGTTTCCCTCATTTCAGGGTTAATATACTTAGAGTTTTCACTAACCTCCTTTCTGAAACAGGCCCCAGGAGAGCACATGGCACTATGAAAAAAAACAATGGTACAACAAGCACAAAAGACATGGTAGTGTCATGTCCACAAAACTAGAAAACACCTGACAAGGAGGACTGGATCATGACAATTTGACCTGAAGGTTCTTAGAAAGAATTTGCTTAACAAAAGAGCAGTCTTGCTTTGCATACATTTAAACATGAGTTTGACAAAAATGTTTCCATTTGGTCGTCGATAGAAAACAGAGAACAGCTGAAAAAGAAACAGACTAGTGTGAGAAATAGAAAAGAAGGGGAAAAACAAGGTATGTTTTTTTCTTTTTAAATGCATACTTGTGAGAAAAGAAAATACTCAAATTGTAAATCAGTATTATAATATGTATATATATCAGTATATTAATATGTATAATTATATCTGTTCTGATATACAGTATATCAACTGAAAGAAGGAAGGAGCCGTGTTTAAGCTTAAGAAGTGAGATGTGGGTGTTCAGGTGTCTCTTTGTGCTTTACGGTAAGTGTCCTTAGGTTAAGTGTGCATTTTGTTAAAGAAATGCTCATTTCAAATGGCTCATAACTAGTTTCTCTGGCTAATTTACATGTCAAAATGACATTATTTTGGTAACTCCTGTTATTGGACATTGCAAATAAATTTCTATAATGGCACTGATAACTTGTCCTCATATTTTTGTTGGTAAACAATGTGANAAAGTGAAACTTGTATATTATATTCATTCATTACACACAGACTGATATATTTCAAATGTTTATTTCTTTTAATTTGATGATTATAACTGACAACTAATGAAAATCCCAAATTCAGTATCTCAGAAAATTAGAATATTACTTAAGACCAATACAAAGAAAGGATTTTTAGAAATCTTGGCCAACTGAAAAGTATGAACATGAAAAGTATGAGCATGTACAGCACTCAATACTTAGTTGGGGCTCCTTTTGCCTGAATTACTGCAGCAATGCGGCGTGGCATGGAGTCGATCAGTCTGTGGCACTGCTCAGGTGTTATGAGAGCCCAGGTTGCTCTGATAGTGGCCTTCAGCTCTTCTGCATTGTTGGGTCTGGCATATCGCATCTTCCTCTTCACAATACCCCATAGATTTTCTATGGGGTTAAGGTCAGGCGAGTTTGCTGGCCAATTAAGAACAGGGATACCATGGTCCTTAAACCAGGTACTGGTAGCTTTGGCACTGTGTGCAGGTGCCAAGTCCTGTTGGAAAATGAAATCTGCATCTCCATAAAGTTGGTCATTCAACCAATGAAACGCTCTGACAGGGCTCACACTCAAAGGCTATTGGCTCATGGCATGCCTCTTTGAAGTAAGAGCTGCACTGTCTTTGCTTGAGACAGCAATGAATGAGAATAGCTTTCAAAAAGACATATTATATAAATTGCATTACATTTCTTTAGTCATGTAAACATGTTACATATTTGGTTCGAATGTACAGTTTGACTCACTTCATCACTTCTATAATCAGTAGAGGACAGCGCTGGTTTTCTTTTGGCTGACTTTATGTTGCATTTCACGTTATGCAGCAGCTCGTGTTAAGTTAACATAGGCATATAAAAACCTTTGAGCTTGCCTTCGTAATGTGTTTCGTGGTAACTCGCCTGCAGTCGCGCTTCAAGTTTGCGGCGTTTTACAGGCGATCGTGAAGGAAAATAAGACGCTTTGTAAACCGCGTGGAGACACAGAATACATGTGTGTGATTCCCCTTCTCCCAGAGACTTCTCTCTACCGTTTATATGAGAAGAGCACATGCGCGCAAACTGATGTACGCCAGGTAGGACAAGAATATTTCACTCTCGTTTTTATTAGTTGACGAAAATGTCAGTATTTTTTTATTACTGTTTTCGTTATAATGCATTCATTTTTATTTAGTTATCGTCTCGTTTTCGTCAGTGAAAACATGTCGTTAACGAATACGTTTCGTCATAGTTTTCGTTAATGAAATTAACACTGCGCCATATGACCACTTTAATTGTTTACAATAGTGTTTTTGATTCGGTACTCAAGGGGCCCCCTGGTGGTTTAGAGGCCCTACGCAATCTGCTTAGTCTGCATATAGGCAGGATCGGCTATGAGTACATTGGTTTAGTTTAAATAAATATGCTGGTCTGCTACATGACAATTGTTGTGAATTCCCCCTCTTTAAGTATATTATGTTTTTACCGGTGTGATGCTTGGGGTTACAAGGTATGTAAGTTACGTAATGCAGTGTTTCTAGGGCAGGCGGACTTAGCGCAGCTGCTTATTCATAGAATTAATCAGACGCAGTTGTCCGTCAGCAGACTAGCGCTCGTGCCGTTTTCATGCGCTAGATAAAGTTTATAAAACAGTAAGTTTACATTTATGTTTGCTAACAATGGCACAGTTTGTGTAATGCGATTGCAATCTGTGTAATTCTTATGTTGGTTACGAGATAATGTATATGTTTGCACATGCACCTGCAGTACATTAGCCTGCTAGCATCTCGGCTCGTGCTGGAAATGTTTCCACAGTTTCTAGTTGTCATTTAATGTTCTTGGTGCTCTGACGTTTGTCAGTACTTAGCATTATTACTGGCTGTATGAATGTTTGTAATTGCCATACACATCGGAATTCAAGTGTTATATTGCATTGCGCTATGTAACTTATGATTATAATGGACAAGCCTTGGTTAAGATTTTGTATATTTAAACAATGCACATATTGTTTATTGAATGTGTAATTTAAGTTGTGATCTCATTTATCCTATTACACATTTCTGTTATTTTATTTATTTCAGAAACTACCTATTATCGGTGTGCAAAAAATGTGTATCTGTATTTGTATTTGTTGAGGGGGGGAAAGTATTTGTACTTGTATTTGTATTCGAGTAAAATTCAAAATAGGCGTAAAAATCCAGTTTTTTTACATTACACTTCTAATTTACGTTATAGTGTACGTAAACAGAGCGAACATGAGAGCACACGACTGCAGATGTCAATAATGCAGCGTAATGGAATAATCTCCCGATCAAACTCCGCTTCCCGAAAGTTATAAACTGCCTCCGGAACCCAGTTAAGGTACAAGAATCTATTCAACAAAAATAGTGATGCACGCAGTGAAGTCTTTTTTTCGCTCAGCCGAGCCTTCTCTGTTGCTGTGTGGAGCAGCCTGTGTCAGTCACCTCTTTTCCCCCCCCCCCCCCCCCCCCCGACTCCTGAATGTCACTCACTCACTCACTCATGCGGGCATGCACTGCGGTTTCATGAGAAAACGCAGCTTTTTGATATAAAGTTTTTCTTGTTCCCGAATACAAATATTTTTTTAAGTATTTGTTCGAAATAAGTATTAGTATAAAACACGCTATTTGTGCCTTTCCGAATACCGTATTCGGGTTCGTATATATATGTATATATGGTCACTAGTGCAATAAATGGCCAAACTCAATCCGATGTCTCTAACTCCTTGATCAGAGTACTGTAGTGATCAATACCATAATCACCAGTTTCAGTGTGGCAAACCCAACAAATGGTCCTTCGAGCCGGATGTGTTGACCATTACAGTGATGTCATCGGAAAAGCGATCAACCTCAGACCTTCAGGCTGAATCATCAGAGAGACCGACACGGTATCGTCAGAAACCCAAGCATCTGGAGGACTATCTACGTAGTTACAGCCACCACCGACGATGGTCCCAGCCTACAGCAGAGGTGCCAGCAGAGCAGAGAGGAGCCGCAGCCGTAATGGACACAACTAACCAATCACGACCACCCTCCAGCCAGAGTGAGCATCCAGCCACAAGCGTTACAGACTTACTGAGCATGGATTCACTGAAGGAGCTGTTGCATTCTATGTCTGAGAAGGAAAGGGAAGAAGCTAATGATATGGCTGCACTCCAGAGTAAGCTCAAACAGTATGAACAACGTCAGCGTAGACATCAGGAGCTGATAGAACATATCACATCCTTCCTAACCATAGAAGGGGAGGAAGACCAGCAAAGCGGGAAGCCTACCATGCAACCCATCAGATCACCTCCAGTAAGCTCACGGAAGCCACCCCCATCATTCAGTCATCCTTCCTCTTCATCACAGTCACCTGAAATGGAGTTACAAACTGAGAGACCCGTGAGTGCCACAAAAGCACTGGTTAAAAAAAAGCTGGTTAATCCCAGATTTGTACCCATACAGTCAGTCAGGCTCCCAGCGTATTCACCAATTCACAAATCATCTGGTACTATACCTGCTGCTGCCGTGTCCCAAAGCCAACATGTTACAGGAGCAAGGACTGTGCCACAACCGTTTAGTAAGCAGTTTTATCCTTATGATGATGTTGGAAATGCTCTTCAGCCTCAGGTGCAGCCACAGTTGGTGGTTCCCAAGCCCACCTATCAGCATCCCAGTGTGCCTCAGGCCTATACGACGGTAGCCCATTTGCCAGAGCCATATGTCTGTGCTCCGTCTGCATCAAACTTTCCAGTTCCTCATTATATTCAGATGCGTTCAGCAGTACCAGAGCAGCAAGCGATACAGTGTGCTTCGGCTCCTGCCATGAACATTCCAGCCCTGGGAGGATCTTCACTCCAGGCACTTAACCACACAGAACGTCTGATCCTTCACCGCCCTTTGCACACTGCTCCCCAGCCAAAAATTCCAGATTTCGTCAATGACAATGAGAGGGAATTAGCTAACCTCAAGCTTGCTCTTGACAACATCCTCGAACCTCATGTGGAGCTGGACGAGAAATATAAGTACCACATTTTGTTGGAGCACCTTAAATTACCTGAAGCCCAGATGATTGGCCAGTCCTATCGCCACCATCTATATCCCTACACTGCGGCGATGCAAGCTCTTCAGTTGCAGTATGGTCATCCCCATCAGCTGGCGCAGAGTGAGATAGCTGCAATCCTTACAGCCCCAGAGGTAAAACCCAGTGACGTTCGCAGCTTTCAGAGTTTTGCTCTCCGTGTCCACCTTCTAGTGAGTATGCTACTGTCTTTGGAGGGACCTAGAGATATGGAGTTAAACTGCTGCTCGCACGTGGATCGGTTGCTCAGCAAGCTCCCCAAATACTTACACGATGGCTTCATAGAGTTTCTCCAGCTACAAGGGAAGCTCAACTCACCCAGTGTTAATCCATATAACCTTCAAGACCTTATAGCGTGGCTCCAAGTTAAAGCTCAGCAACAGAGACTGTCTAATAGACTACAGTGGCTTGCAAATGTGTTCAACCCCCTTCATTTTATTCACATTTTGTTATGCTGCTGCCTTATCTTAAACTACTTTAAATGATTTTTTTTACATTAATCTACACTCCATGCACAATAATGACAGCTTTGCAAATTTATTAAAAATAAAAAACAAAAATAAGTACATTGCATAAGTATTCACACCCTTAACTCAGAAAATGGTTAAAGTGCCTTTACAGACTCAAATCTTTTTGGGTATGATGTGAAAAGCTTTACACATCTGCATTTGGCAATTTTCTGTCATTCTTCTCCTCAGATCCTCTCAAACTCTGTCAGGTTGGATGGAGATCATCAGTAGACAGACATTTTCAGGTTTCTACAGAGAATGTTCAGTTGGGTTCAAGCACTAGCTGGGCCACTCAAGGACATAGACAGAGTTGTCCATGAGCCACTCTTGCATTGTTTTAGTTGTGTGCTTAGGATCATTGTCATGTTGGAGAATGAACCTTCTGCCCTGTCCGAGGTTCTGAATGTTCTGGGCTAGGTTTTCATGATCATTATCTCCGTATTTTGTGTACAGTCCCTGAAGCTGAAAAACACCCCCACATCATGATGCTGTTTCCACTACACTTTACTGTTAAGACGGTATTTTACAGGTGTTGAGCAGTGCTTGTTTTTCTCCAGACATGATGCATGAATCTGAGATTCATCAGACCAGAATATCTTGTTTCTGACAGTTTGAAAGATTCGTTGACGTATGTTTTTGCATATTTCAAGTTTCCATGTGTCTTCACTGAGCAAAGGTTTGAGTCTGGCCACTAAGCCATAAAGCCCAGATTGGTGGAGTGTTGCAGTGATGTTTGTCTTTCTGTAAGTTTTTCCCATCTCCATATATGATCATGGAGCTCTACCAGAGTAATCATCAGCTTCTTGGTCACCGCTCTAACCAAGACCCTTCCTCATCGATGGCTCAGTTTGGACAGGAGGTCAGCTCAAGTAAGAGATCTGGTAGTTCCAAACCTCTTTCATTGAAGATAAATGGAGGCTACATGCTTCTGTGAACCTTCAATACAGCAGATTTTTTTCAGAAGTCTTCCCCAGATCTGTGCCTTGATACAATCCTGTCTCAAAGCTCTACTGGCAGTTCTTTTGACCTCATGTCTTGGTTTTTACTTTGATATGCATTTTCAGCTGTTGCACCCTTTATAGAGAGGTATGTGCCGCTCCAAATCATACTTATTCAATTGAATTTGGCACAGGTTAACTCCACTCGAAGTGTAGAAACATCAACAAGCAAAACTAATGCTTCTGAGCTAAATTTCAAGTGTCCCAGAAAAGGGTGTGAATACTTATGCAATGTACTTATTTTTGTTTTTTATTTTAATAAATTTGCAAAGCTGTCAAAAATCAGTTTTTTATTTTGTCATTATTGTGCATGGAGTGTAGATTAATGTAAAAAAAATAATCATTTAAAGTAGTTTAAGATAAGGCAGCAGCATAACAAAATGTGAATAAAATGAAGGGGGTTGAACACTTTTGCAAGCCACTGTAGTTCAACGCTACCAGTACGAAGGAGCCACCAGCAGTTCAAAGGAGAAGAGTGTGTCTAAATCAAAAACCCAAAGTACAGCCTTGTACCATGGGGCAGCATCAGCGGAGGTTAAAACATCCCCCAGTTTAAAGGGATATCCAAAGAAGAACCCCTTCAAGGTTCACTGCCTATACTGTGGCAGTAAAGAGCATTATATCACCCAATGTGGCAATATTGCAGAACAATCAGCTACTGATCTCTGTAAGTGGATTTCAGATGGGAAACGCTGTTGGAAATGTGCTCGTTCCCATACACCTGAGAACTGCATTCTAAAGAAACCCTGCAGCGAATGTGGTGGAATTCACCTACAGGTGCTCCATCGTGTGGCCCAAAGCCATGCAACCCACACAACATCAGCTGCCAGTGAGAGTCGTATCTACCTGTTACCTTCCATCATTTCAGGCAGAGTCCTTCTGAAAGTGGTACCAGTGCTGCTACATCAAAACTCCAAGACCATCGAAAGCTATGCCATACTGGATGACGGGGCACAGCGTAACATGATCCTACCCACTGCCGTCCAGCAACTTCAGCTGATAGGTGAGCCCGAGATGTTAGCCTTGTGAACAGTTAGGCCAGACACTACTCACCTCAGTGGTTCCAAAGTCTCGTTCGGAATCTCCCCAAGAGGTGATCCTGGGAAACGGTACCAGGTAACTGGAGCATTCACAGCATCTGGACTTGATCTGGTGGAGCAATCATACCCAGTACAGAAACTTAAGAGAAGGTATGCACATCTAAAGGAGGTTCCCCTGCAGCCATTTCATAATGTACGTCAACTGGTGCTCATAGGCTCAGACCAAGTCCATCTTATCACGGCCAGAGAACCTATCCGTCGAGGCAACCAAGGAGGACCCACGGCAATTCGTACAGCTCTCGGCTGGGCACTCCAAGGGACCGTAATGGGTAATACGGAACATACACCAATCCAGCAGTGTCTTTTTCTCTCCACTGCCACCCAGACGACCTTCTCTTTAGGAACGTGGAAAGGTTATGGCAACTGGACGTGCTGCCCTTTCGAAATGAGAGACTGGTGGTCAGGTCTAAACAAGGCAAAGAGGCAATGCATTTACAGGAGTCTCAAATTCAGCAAGTTATGGTTAATGAAGTTCAGCGTTACGCCACCCCTATTCTGTGGAAGCTAGGTGCACCTGTACTTAATGGGTCCGTGCAATCCGTCCTTTCCAATCTGAGGAGCACAGAAAAGAGGCTCAAGAAGGACTCTGAAAATGCTTCGATCTATTCAGGAGAGATTTCTAAGCTCATTGAGGCAGGCTATGTGCTCAAGCTCAACAAGACGGAAGCAGCACAGTCAGATGAGGTCTGGTACCTGCCCCTTCATCTGGTGAGCCATAACGATAAGTCACAACTGGTGTTTGACTGATCTTTCAGACACAGGGGCCTGTCCCTGAACGATCAGCTCCTCCCAGGTCCTACACTTGGACCCTCACTGTTAGGAGTGCTCCTAAGATTCAGGCAGCATCCTGTGGCGGTAAGCGCAGATATTAAGGGCATGTTCCACCAGGTCCGTCTGCTGCCAAGGGACAGGCCCTTCCTCCGTTTCATCTGGAGGGATCGGCAGAGTGAATGCCCTCCGGACGTGCATGAGTGGCAGGTTCTGCCCTTCGGCACAACGAGTAGTCCATGCTGTGCCATCTTTGCTGTACAGCACCATGCCCACAATGCTGAGGACAAATATCCAGGTCTGCAACAGATTGTAAGTCAAGGCTTCTATGTGGATAACTGCCTCACAAGTTTCCATACCGTCCCTGAAGCCAAGCAAGCCATAAACCAGTTATGTAGCATGTTAGCGGAAGGGGGATTTGATCTCAGACAGTGGGCCAGCAGTCATTCAGCAGTGGTGGCTCATCTTCCGACAGAGGCGCAGTCGTCGTCCACAGAGCAGTGGTTAATGCAGAGCCGTGTCGACCCTATGGAGCCCACATTAGGCCTCAGGTGGAACTGTGCAGCTGATACACTCAGCTATCAGTACCGGCCCATCGAGCATGCAGCTCTGACCATGAGAGCTGCCTACCAGGTTTTGGCATCCCAGTACGATCCACTAGGATTCATGCTGCCATTCACTACCAGGGCAAAGGTGATTATCCAACAGTTGTGGGCTAAAAGGAGAGACTGGGATGACCCCAATCTACCGCCAACCCTTCAGTACCCTTCATGTGTTCTGTGATGCCTCTGAAAAGGCGTATGGGGCAGTGGCATATTTAGCAGTTCAAACCAGCAGTGGTGTGCACATGTCCTTCATAATGGCCAGATCACGGGTAGCCCCTAAAAGGCAGCAGTCTATACCGCGCCTGGAGCTTTGAGCTGCATTAGCCGGAGCACAGCTGGCCAAGCTAGTTAACAATGAGTTGACACTCACCATCCATCAAACGACCCTATGGACTGATTCCATGACTGTGCTGGAGTGGATTCAGTCAGACTCCTGCCGATACAAGGTGTTCGTAGGGACGAGAGTCTCCAAGATACAAGAATTAACAGACCCCAAGGCAAGGAGGTATGTTAATACGCAGGATAATCCAGCCGACGACATAATGAGAGGTACAACCCACTTAAATCTGACCAAGCCCAGTCGACCAGAGTCACGGGCCACCATTCTTGAAGCAGGGTCCAGAGTACTGGCCTAAGAAACCTGAAGCACAGTCAGAAGGTGCCTCCGAAATAAAAGGCCTATCCTGCTACTCTGTGATGACAGTTGAAACCAAGCCCAACCTCCCTGATGTTACTCAATTCAAGAACTGGCAGGAGCTAGTGGAGTCAATTTGTCAAAATTAGCAAGGGACGGCCTCATCGGACAGCGTAACTATGACACACAGAGATGCAGAAGCTGTTCTGTTAAGGCAATGTCAAGCTGAGAGCTTCCCAGAGGAAGTTGCTGCCTTTCAGGCTCAGAAATCAGTTCCTGTGCACAGCCGATTAGCTAATCTTGCTCCAGAGTGGGACCTACTGATCAAGGTGATACGGGTTGGGAGGTGTCTAAGGAGGTTAGCGAACTCTAATCCAGATCAAATTCACCCTATAGTGCTGGACCCCAAAAACGCAATAACCAAGCTTCTCATTAAAGAATTTGATGAGCGCCTGCTACACCCAGGAGCTGAAAGAGTCTATGCCGAGATGAGGTACTGGATTCTAAGAGGACGCCAGGCCATCAAACACCGTCAACAAAGCTGTCTCTCATGCCAGAAATGGCGAGCTCAGCCAAAGGTTCCTCAGATGGCAGACTTGCCACCGGAACGCCTCAGACTGCTCTGTCCACCCTTCTACTCAACAGGCGTTGACTGCTTTGGCCCCTACATGGTCAAATTAGGGAGACAGAACGAGAAATGCTGGGGTCCTCAAATGTCTCACAACTAGAGTAGTCCACATTGAGCTCCTCAATTCAATGGATGTAGACGCCTTCCTTCTTGCACTCCGCCGGTTCATTGCCAGAAGAGGTCGACCTCACGAGATCCGTTCGGATTGTGGCACTAACTTCCGTGGGGCAGAAAGAGAGCTAAGAGAAGTGTTTTTAAACATGGAGTCAGGACTCCAGACCCGCCTTGCAGACTACCAAATTAAATTCAAGTTCAATCCACCCAGTGCTCCACATTTTGGGGGACTCTGGGAACGTGAAGTCCGCTCGATAAAGAATGCCTTGCAAGTAGCCATTACCGAGGACCTTCTGTCAACCGTCCTAGTGGAAGTGGAGGGAATCCTTAATGCAAAGCCGTTAGGATATGTCTCCACAGACATTGCAGACATTGACCCAATCACTCCAAACCTTCTTCTTATGGGGCAGCGGGACTCTTCACTCCCCCAAGTAGCATATGCACCAGGAGAAATGGGGCGGCGGAGGTGGCGTCACTGTCAGAGTATAATTGACCAATTCTGGACACACTTTACAAGAAACTATTTGCCTACGCTACAGACAAGACAAAAGTGGCAAAGGACTTCAGACAACCTGGAAGTGGACTCTGTTGTGCTGGTGGTGGATCCACAACTCCCTAGGGCCTAGTGGTCAATAGGCAAAGTTTGAAAGACATTGCCCGGCAGTGATGGACGTGTCAGTACCGTTGAGGTCATGATTGAGGGTAGAACCTACCTCCGACCAGTGACTCGTCTAATACAATTGCCTGTTCTGGAAGGGGACCCTGAAGACATTTAAGAATTCACTGGTTTACCCATTTGCTGCTCAAATGTAGGAGTGGCTGTTGTGAATTCCCTTGCAATCCCTTACGAAAACTAATCATGGTTTTACTACAGCAACCATATTTTTTGTTGTTTTAACTGTAAGAAAAACGTGTTTTTTGTTTGTTTAACTGTGGGCCTATAATTTTTGTAAGGGATTGTCAACGTAGCTGACCAGCATACTTATTTAAACTAAACCAATGTACTCTATTACGATTAGTGATTTCAGGAAAATAAAGCAGCTCAGGATGATTCTCGCAGAGTTTTTCACTTGCGCGTTAGGGCGCCACCTGCTGGGCGCCAAAACTAGCTCATTTGGCTGCAAATGCACAAATCACTTTTGCACCATATATCACACAGATATGTGGTGCAAAATGAGAGTGTGTGCGAACTTGTGTCAGAGACTCGCAGCAGCAGTTTCGCACCAACAAATACCTTCATATTCCCTCTGCTGGCGTCGCGTTACAGGGGGAAAATAAATTACATTGAAAGACAAAAAAAAAAAAAACCTTGGGCCGAAGCGAGCCAGCTGGGGCTTGAGGAGTGGTTAAGGTGAATGGCGGAGATTATCTGAGTGAGGAACCGTGGCAGCGGCGAGACACGCGTTTCACTTTATAAAGACTTACAAATAACCGCATATTAAACTCAAAATAGATAATTGCAAGCAAGCATTGATGTAAACTTAAAATGAAAAAAATCCTGTATTATCTTAGAGGCTAGTGGGCTGTTATAAATAGTGAAAATTATTACAAAGGGTGGGTTATTTAAATATTTAAGGATTTAATAAAAAAAAACTTCATTCTGAATGGTCACATATTCTGTAATGATTGTCTGATAAGGGCCGTTCACATTATAACTATAACTATAATGATATATAGTTTTAACTATATTTGTGTCCACACCAGCGGACAATAATGATAAGGTTGTGTTTATTTTAAGCTCACATGCTGCAGTGTTCCCAGTCACTAAAATGGATGTAGATGATCTGCTGCTGATGCTTTCGTTTTCATTCCTTGAACGTCGCTTCTCTAAAACATAACAGCAAAGGCTGGATGCTCTCTCTGATTTATGATGGTGTGCTCGTGTCCGGGTCGGGATGTCAAGCATATATTTTGTAGGGCTGTTCGATTCAGATTTTGAGTCGATTTTTGAGTCGATTCCAATTCCTGGTTTGGGAATCGAAAGAGTCAATTCAAGAATTGATTCCTATCTGCTGTTTTCGATTACTGCTCAATTCCCTGTACAGATTTTTATTTATTAAAAAATGTACACATTTTTAATGCAATACAAATTTCTAAGCTGTCACTTTTTACAACATACAACAATGTTTATAAAAACATTAAACAATAATAAATATGTTTATTATTTCTATAACTAAAACCTTGTATATGTGATATATTAAATATGTTGATCTTGTCCTGCAATTCCAATGTATCATTAAAAATACCATTAATAATCTAATTTACTAGCTGTTTTCAAAACTAATTTTAAAGTTATTCAGCAGTGTACACAAAAATACTTATATACACCAGCGAACAGAGAAACGAGATTGCAACCCCGGAAAGCGGCACCCCGGCTTACGAAAACACTAAAATAGTGTAGTTTAAATGCTTGCCTTTCATGATCTCCTTTTGTTTCATATCTTCCCCGGTTGCACCAAAAGTCAGTGCGTTGCACTTTTCTGACACAAAACGATGTTGTTACATATCCTCGCGCTTTTTTAAGTGGGTATACGGAAATCCTTGATCTTTTCTAGTGGGTATACAGTGTATATCTGCGTATCACGTAGACTACACCACTGATCTGTACTACAAGAAATGAATGTTATTTAGTTAACCGATGACATGAGCTAAGGGGCGGGGCTTGTGCTCATGAAGGCACTTAATTAGGAGTCAATTTTTTTAAAGCCTTGGAATCGACTCCTAATTAAGAGCCCCTTCATAAGGACAAGCCCTGCCCCTTAGCTCATGTCATAGGTTAACTAAATCACATCTAGTATCCTGCCGTAAATACACCGCTTTCACATGCTACAGTCTTTAATTCTGACATAGAACCTGTGTTGCTATTCCTCAATAGTCAAACATTCTTGATGTATCATTCATTAGCTAGAAAAAATATTGTTATAATGATATTGTCTAACGTAACAGCAATTGGATTAAACAACTGAGTGTAGGTCAAAAAACAAAGGTACACCGAAACTATTTATTTGTAGATATATCTTAGTATTGTTGATGCATGATAGCGCTATTATATAAGCTTTTTGCATAAACACAGCTGAACCCTTGCCATCTTATTTTGCTGCCTCGTCTTTCACCAAGCGGACATTAAAAGAAATAAACAAACAGCCGCCTCTGTTTTCTCCATCATGTTTGTTTTGTAATGATGCGATTGTGATCCAGGTTCTCTCCTGTGTGACTAAACTTCCTTATTCCCGCTTGAGTAGGCGGGTTTGCGTGACGTGTGGTCCATAGACGCGTGTTTAGGGTGGGGTTTTAAAGCAGCGCTCCCATGCTACTGGCCTGACAGTGGAGACGCAACTTGATTTTGGCCTCACAGCTAGAAGCCCGAGGCTACCGGCTTGGCCCGGCTCGACGAAAGCCCTGGTTCGCCCTGGCCCATCAGTCGAAAGCCGGCTCATGTGTGAAATGGTGTAGCAGGTGATGTTTAGCCATCCTTTAATGATATTTCCCATATTAGGCAACGCCGGAGTTCCAGTATGAGTTATTTCCAAAAAAGAAAGATAAGTATTGCGCTTTGTTGAGATACGTTTTCCAAAGGCTTTCGCAAGTTCGTTGTGGTAGTTAAATTATAGACAGTAAGCGTTTACTTTTTCTGTTTCCTTTCCTCGCATCTTAGTTTCACCCCTTCCGGATGCAAGGGAAGGGAGCAAGGAAAAGACATGAGGACGGAGGAATTAAAACAAGTGAAATGGTATATCTTGCTTTCTTGAGCGTCACTTTAAAGCATCATCAGTTAATGATGACTGTACACATTGCACATTGAAATTATAAAATATACATACTTTAGGCAGATTATACACTGCCTAAAACGAATACACTCTAATATTTCGTTGGACCACCTTTAGCTTTGATCATGGCACGCATTTGCCGTGGCATCGTTTCGATAAGCATCTGCAATGTCACAACATTTATTCCCGTGCAGAGTTGCATTAATTTTTCGCCAAGATCTTGTATTGATGAATGAAGAGTTGGACCGCTGTTCCAAGTCTTCTCCAACACATCCCAAAAATCCTCAATAGGGTTAAGGTCTGGACTCCGTCGTGGCCAATCCATGTGTAAAAATGATGTCTCATTCTCCCTGAACCACAGTTTTACAATTTGAGCCCGATGAATCCTGGCATTGTTATGTTAGAATATGCCCATGGCATCAGGGACGAAAAAAATCCATTGATTGAATAACCTGGACATTCAGTATATTCTGGTAGTCAGCTGACCTCATTCTTTGGGTACATAACGTTGCTGAACCTGAACCTTGACCTGACCAACTGCAGTGAACCCAGATCATATCACTGCCCAGGTGGTTACTTTTTTGGACAGGCAGAAAGTGGTCAGAAATGTATATGAAATATGTCAAAAATATGTTTGATATAGATATGACTGTGGCGAGGGGAGCGTGGTTTAGCAAGGTCTGCGGCAGGAGAGAGAGCCAGGAGACAAGCGGTAAGTGAGTGGAGTAAATGCAAACAACCAACACCTGTGTCTCATTCCAGTAAGGGCGCGGGGAGACGATATATAAAGACCCAAGAGATGCACAACGGGGAGAGAGAGATGGACTGAACACGGGCTGCCACGACCACAGAACCTCTCAGTAGAGAAAGAAGGACTTTGCTGGATTATTATCTTCTCGAACCGGGCTGAAGGAAAAGCCGTGGATTTATATGTTGTATGAATTGACTTTTGATTTCTCGTGTGGCAAAGCAATAAAGCTTGTGTCAGTCCCGCCAACCTCGTCCTCTTCCTTCCTTATCATACCGAACCCGCTACAATGACCTATATTAATATATTAACTATAAGAATATTAACTATACTGTCTGAAATAGGTGTACATTTACAATTACATAATGCTTAATTATCACATTTATGCCTGTTTGAATATGATCTGAAATTGTGACGATGTGCAGGGGGAGGATCATTTATATGCACGTCAGGTTTAGTCGATAAAACATTTCCGCAAAGGAAACACCTGTGTATCCTCGCTCATGACTCCTCAGAATGCCTCCTCAGTCCTCGCCTTCTCCAGGTGCAATTAGAGAATTGAGATGTCCTTAAAGATGGCTGAGCTCAATCGGTTTCCAGGTCAAAAGATGGAGGACGGAGGAGCGAGGAAACGAGGAGGCATATTGAGAAGCGTCCACTCCTGTAGCATACGCTCCCATAATATGCTCGATACCATCATCTGTGCAGGCATACACTGAGCATGTATAACCCAACACACAGCATTGTTTTGGATGTCTGGTAAGAATATAAAATATAAATCGTACAAGCTGTCCAATCATGTTGTGACTTTATACTTAAGCTGTTAGGTTTGGTATCTTTAGGTTCGCTGTAAATATGCCAATCTGAACACTAAGCGAAACAGGACAATTTTTTTTCTTTTTTGGTCTGGACCAAAATAATCAAGAGAACCGAACTACAAATATGAACGCATCCTTAGTTTGAGCCAAGTTACTTATAATTTTTATCAAAATGTTTTGTGGCATTCTGTTTTATGATATACAGTAAGCATATCAAATATTTTACGTTACTGTGACGTGTTATAGCACTAAAGAACCAGACTGACTGCCATTTTTAATAACCATTGTTTCTTATTTTACGTTCATATTTTAAGCGTTGATTTGACTATTTGTTTACAATAATTCTAAAAAAAGAATGAAAAAACAACAAGCCCCTTTTCAATGAGAAAAGCACTTCTCCTTATCTAAAACATCCAGGGGCGCAGATGGGATTTTTTAACTGGGGGGACCAAGCTGTCAGCAAATGATTTCAACTCAGTTATTTTGTGTAATATGGGCTTTAACTAGTGTTTAAGTAGTTACTGTGCGTAAGTTGGGCTAATGGTTTGTAATAAAAAGCCATTGGAGGATTCTTATTTGAAATCATGAATAAACAACAACGAACAAAGGCCTACCTGATCAACACTAGCAGTGCGTGATCAAACTGTAATTTGTCTAGTATGCCAATCACCCACCAAAACTTCATGCCTTCTGCAAAATATGTTTTATTTAAACATTTCAACATAAATCAGTAAATTTACCTCAGTCAATTTAGACAGCACATTGGGTTAGATGATAATGTTACGCCATGACCCTAATTAAGTCTTGCAAGTCCAGATAAATCATTATTTCCTGACGATAAATTGTTTGATTTATGCAACCATTCTTGTAAATTCGCTATTTGCCTCTGTCCACTCACCTAATTGCATAGTCATGCTCTCCACGTTTTGCTGTGTTTGCTAAGTGCAAAAGACTAGCTATACAATTATATAACAAAACTTATCTGCCACATCTGGGAAAAGTCAACAAGCATAGGACACTTACATTGTTTAGTTTTTGAAAAAACAAGGGTTTTTTGTTGTTTTTGTAATTGTAATTTTGCAGTTATGCAGTGCATTTGTTTCAGTCCATAAAATTACCAGCTCAGTCATCGATGATGGCATTTAATCACTATGGTTACCGCTACTACAGGCACAATTGAGGCAGCTAACAGCTCCTCGTAGGACCCCGGGGGTGGGGTCAGGAGTTGTAGCAGGCTAGCAGCCAGCAGCACACAGAGAACGTAAACGTTTGTGGACGACTCGATTCTGAAGCATTGACGGCAAAATAATGAAGGAGTGGCGGGCCTGTCTGCCACTTCTTAGGCTAACGTACATAGCGGAAATCCTGATTAATCCTCAGTTTTACCGATGTTTGTAGCCTTTCGTAGGGAAAGTGAGGGGGACAGATCGGGATCTGAGGGGGTCGTGTCCCCCCGTCCCTAGTGCTATCTGCGCGCCTGAAAACGTCCCCTGAATGTGCCAATAAACTGAATAGTGAGCTAGATCTTTATGAATATGCCTGTACACAGAGGGAAATGTTTATATTATGTATCATATACAGTATAAGTACTGAGTCTATGTGTGTCTATTCTACTACGTACAGTGAAAACCTAGCTGTTCTTATGAACCTTGTATTTTTCATTAAAATTAAAATGGACCACCTGCTCTGAATGTTATTTTTTCTTAGTTTTTAATGTCAATTGTGTAGTTAGCATGGGACTGCCCTGCAATGGACTGTCCATCTGTAGAGGATGTATTCTGCCTGTGGTCTGAGCAAACAGGCTCCATCAAAGTCCATTTACATAAGTCATGCCACTCGGCGGCCATGTTTTCAATGTTTCTGGGCAGTTATTTACGTAATTGCAAGTCAACAGTCCTATCTCCTTGAATGGTGGAAGGCAATTATTTCTAAAATCGCTGGCAAAAATCCCTATTAAATAGCATATTTCCAATGTATGATTGATGATCTAGACCAGTGTTTCTCAACCCTGGTCCTTGGGGCACACCTTCCAGAATGTTTTAGATCTCTCCCTATATAAAACACCTGAATCAACTAATCAATCAGGTGTTTCATATAGGGAGAGAACTAAAACATTCTGGAAGTTGTGCCCCGAGGACCAGGGTTGGGAAACACTGATCTAGACTATGGATTGTACCATAGCCAATAATTGTACCATAACTTTGGTTTGCAAAGCTAAAATCACCTTTTTCAAGGTCGTTTCAACTACTGCACTTGCACACGGGCTTACAAGCGTCTCACAAGAGCGCCGCCCCAGAGAATCGTTAGTCTTTATTGATTAACGACTGGAAGGCTTTCTTTGCTATAGCATCCATATTGAACGTTGCATTACTCTGCATACAGTACATTGTAATGGCAGTGGTGCATCTTGTTAATATATATTATCTTTGGCTCCAGCCCTCCTCACGCCCTGTAGAGGATAAGCATGTTCTAAGGAGGGATAAAAGAACGGGATGGTTATCATGGGGATCAATTTATCTATCCGAAATTTGTTTTTACCTCATGATAATCTTCAAAAACAATCTACATGTTTTTGAAGCAGTGATGGCTAATACGTTTACAGAAGATTCTTAAATTATTATTATTTAAAGAATGAATTAATACAACAGGTGCTTTATTTATGCATTTACTCCCTGCCCCCAGATTTAAATAGTGTAAGTACATAACTGTATGTGCAAAGTTGTTATTAGTGCTAAGCTGACTCTCGCCCATGATGCTCCAAACTGCCCACAGTGCTGTCTAGGTAGGCAGCTCCCTATGTTGTTACACAGCCTGTTTGTCTTGTCCAGTGCCACACACAATCAATCTACAGTCAGTCTCAAATGAGAGAGAAAGATGGCTTGATGGAGCTGATAAAAACTGGGCTACAAAAAACTTTTCACCGATCTTTGGGGTTAGAGAGAGGTAAAGTACAGCATGTGTTTATTGATTTAGGTTTCAGTAGATTTATGTTATTTGTAAAATCTCCAATTTTCATGTTCCAACTTTTGAAATGTTTTATTTTTTTATATAATAAATTAAAAATAAAATTTAAAAGTTAATTTATATGAGTAATATAGTATGTACACTAAGTGCGCTTGGTTACTAAATTGTTAATTGCCTCGAATTCCAGCAACAGAGTTATTGTGTTATTGCACGTACTTTGTGGAAACACTTTCCAAGACACTGGATGAAGATGAACATTCAGTCAGCCATCAGTCGTGAGATCTTTATCCCAAGTGATGAAAAGTTACTGGTAGCCATTGAGGTGAGGAGAAGAATACGGAGAAAAGGACTTTCTTTCCTAAAGGCTGGTCTCAAGAAGGACTATATAACTTTCCTCTGCTTATCAGGTAATGTATCTTTCTATGAAAATTAAACAGTTGATGTCCAGTGGAGGAATCTGATGTTCTTCCAAAGTTGATTTATGTTTTAATTTCTTTTTAGTTAATAACTGCAGACCAGCTGAAGCCCTTATCACTAAAGTTAAAAGGTATCGAGGCTCAAGACAGTTTTTCAAAAGATCTCAATGGTCTGTGAGGCAGCTTCGTCAGGTCAATGGCGTTAACCCAAATGAGGTGACATCATTATTTTTCCTTTTACATTAAGTTTTTATTTTTTCATAATTTTAACTACTCTGAATAATTTTTAGGACTCTCCTGAGTTCGACCTTGTGCTTGATCGCACTTCTGATCAGTGGAAGGCCAGCTCAGCTGCAGAGAAGTGCATATTTGTGCAAGTTTTGTACCATGCTTGTAAAAACTACTGGGAGGCAAACCCTGGCCAAAACAACCCAGCTTCCCCTGGAGACCGGAAGATACCTGGGGCTCCAGAGAACAAGAAGAGCCACGGTGAAACACAAAGAACAGAATTTGTTAACTGTCAGCCAAAGTTAATGGGAGGTAAGATAGGCTCAGCAAGCATCATATATTTATCTCAAGTGGCTGAGAAGAACTCTAACGAAACAATTCCTTTGCCTTCCGTTTTGCTGTAGATGCTTGCTCTGTTAATATGGTCATCTATCGCTTTATTATCTTCTCGAACCGGGCTGAAGGAAAAGCCGTGGATTTATATGTTGTATGAATTGACTTTTGATTTCTCGTGTGGCAAAGCAATAAAGCTCGTGTCAGTCCCGCCAACCTCGTCCTCTTCCTTCCTTATCATACCGAACCCGCTACAATGACCTATATTAATATATTAACTATAAGAATATTAACTATACTGTCTGAAATAGGTGTACATTTACAATTACATAATGCTTAATTATCACATTTATGCCTGTTTGAATATGATCTGAAATTGTGACGATGTGCAGGGGGAGGATCATTTATATGCACGTCAGGTTTAGTCGATAAAACATTTCCGCAAAGGAAACACCTGTGTATCCTCGCTCATGACTC
This sequence comes from Triplophysa rosa, assembly GCF_024868665.1. Lineage (NCBI taxonomy): Eukaryota > Metazoa > Chordata > Actinopteri > Cypriniformes > Nemacheilidae > Triplophysa > Triplophysa rosa. Next base: position 165,422 of record NW_026634163.1, read on the forward strand.
CTCAGAATGCCTCCTCAGTCCTCGCCTTCTCCAGGTGCAATTAGAGAATTGAGATGTCCTTAAAGATGGCTGAGCTCAATCGGTTTCCAGGTCAAAAGATGGAGGACGGAGGAGCGAGGAAACGAGGAGGCATATTGAGAAGCGTCCACTCCTGTAGCATACGCTCCCATAATATGCTCGATACCATCATCTGTGCAGGCATACACTGAGCATGTATAACCCAACACACAGCATTGTTTTGGATGTCTGGTAAGAATATAAAATATAAATCGTACAAGCTGTCCAATCATGTTGTGACTTTATACTTAAGCTGTTAGGTTTGGTATCTTTAGGTTCGCTGTAAATATGCCAATCTGAACACTAAGCGAAACAGGACAATTTTTTTTCTTTTTTGGTCTGGACCAAAATAATCAAGAGAACCGAACTACAAATATGAACGCATCCTTAGTTTGAGCCAAGTTACTTATAATTTTTATCAAAATGTTTTGTGGCATTCTGTTTTATGATATACAGTAAGCATATCAAATATTTTACGTTACTGTGACGTGTTATAGCACTAAAGAACCAGACTGACTGCCATTTTTAATAACCATTGTTTCTTATTTTACGTTCATATTTTAAGCGTTGATTTGACTATTTGTTTACAATAATTCTAAAAAAAGAATGAAAAAACAACAAGCCCCTTTTCAATGAGAAAAGCACTTCTCCTTATCTAAAACATCCAGGGGCGCAGATGGGATTTTTTAACTGGGGGGACCAAGCTGTCAGCAAATGATTTCAACTCAGTTATTTTGTGTAATATGGGCTTTAACTAGTGTTTAAGTAGTTACTGTGCGTAAGTTGGGCTAATGGTTTGTAATAAAAAGCCATTGGAGGATTCTTATTTGAAATCATGAATAAACAACAACGAACAAAGGCCTACCTGATCAACACTAGCAGTGCGTGATCAAACTGTAATTTGTCTAGTATGCCAATCACCCACCAAAACTTCATGCCTTCTGCAAAATATGTTTTATTTAAACATTTCAACATAAATCAGTAAATTTACCTCAGTCAATTTAGACAGCACATTGGGTTAGATGATAATGTTACGCCATGACCCTAATTAAGTCTTGAAAGTCCAGATAAATCATTATTTCCTGACGATAAATTGTTTGATTTATGCAACCATTCTTGTAAATTCGCTATTTGCCTCTGTCCACTCACCTAATTGCATAGTCATGCTCTCCACGTTTTGCTGTGTTTGCTAAGTGCAAAAGACTAGCTATACAATTATATAACAAAACTTATCTGCCACATCTGGGAAAAGTCAACAAGCATAGGACACTTACATTGTTTAGTTTTTGAAAAAACAAGGGTTTTTTGTTGTTTTTGTAATTGTAATTTTGCAGTTATGCAGTGCATTTGTTTCAGTCCATAAAATTACCAGCTCAGTCATCGATGATGGCATTTAATCACTATGGTTACCGCTACTACAGGCACAATTGAGGCAGCTAACAGCTCCTCGTAGGACCCCGGGGGTGGGGTCAGGAGTTGTAGCAGGCTAGCAGCCAGCAGCACACAGAGAACGTAAACGTTTGTGGACGACTCGATTCTGAAGCATTGACGGCAAAATAATGAAGGAGTGGCGGGCCTGTCTGCCACTTCTTAGGCTAACGTACATAGCGGAAATCCTGATTAATCCTCAGTTTTACCGATGTTTGTAGCCTTTCGTAGGGAAAGTGAGGGGGACAGATCGGGATCTGAGGGGGTCGTGTCCCCCCGTCCCTAGTGCTATCTGCGCGCCTGAAAACGTCCCCTGAATGTGCCAATAAACTGAATAGTGAGCTAGATCTTTATGAATATGCCTGTACACAGAGGGAAATGTTTATATTATGTATCATATACAGTATAAGTACTGAGTCTATGTGTGTCTATTCTACTACGTACAGTGAAAACCTAGCTGTTCTTATGAACCTTGTATTTTTCATTAAAATTAAAATGGACCACCTGCTCTGAATGTTATTTTTTCTTAGTTTTTAATGTCAATTGTGTAGTTAGCATGGGACTGCCCTGCAATGGACTGTCCATCTGTAGAGGATGTATTCTGCCTGTGGTCTGAGCAAACAGGCTCCATCAAAGTCCATTTACATAAGTCATGCCACTCGGCGGCCATGTTTTCAATGTTTCTGGGCAGTTATTTACGTAATTGCAAGTCAACAGTCCTATCTCCTTGAATGGTGGAAGGCAATTATTTCTAAAATCGCTGGCAAAAATCCCTATTAAATAGCATATTTCCAATGTATGATTGATGATCTAGACCAGTGTTTCTCAACCCTGGTCCTTGGGGCACACCTTCCAGAATGTTTTAGATCTCTCCCTATATAAAACACCTGAATCAACTAATCAATCAGGTGTTTCATATAGGGAGAGAACTAAAACATTCTGGAAGTTGTGCCCCGAGGACCAGGGTTGGGAAACACTGATCTAGACTATGGATTGTACCATAGCCAATAATTGTACCATAACTTTGGTTTGCAAAGCTAAAATCACCTTTTTCAAGGTCGTTTCAACTACTGCACTTGCACACGGGCTTACAAGCGTCTCACAAGAGCGCCGCCCCAGAGAATCGTTAGTCTTTATTGATTAACGACTGGAAGGCTTTCTTTGCTATAGCATCCATATTGAACGTTGCATTACTCTGCATACAGTACATTGTAATGGCAGTGGTGCATCTTGTTAATATATATTATCTTTGGCTCCAGCCCTCCTCACGCCCTGTAGAGGATAAGCATGTTCTAAGGAGGGATAAAAGAACGGGATGGTTATCATGGGGATCAATTTATCTATCCGAAATTTGTTTTTACCTCATGATAATCTTCAAAAACAATCTACATGTTTTTGAAGCAGTGATGGCTAATACGTTTACAGAAGATTCTTAAATTATTATTATTTAAAGAATGAATTAATACAACAGGTGCTTTATTTATGCATTTACTCCCTGCCCCCAGATTTAAATAGTGTAAGTACATAACTGTATGTGCAAAGTTGTTATTAGTGCTAAGCTGACTCTCGCCCATGATGCTCCAAACTGCCCACAGTGCTGTCTAGGTAGGCAGCTCCCTATGTTGTTACACAGCCTGTTTGTCTTGTCCAGTGCCACACACAATCAATCTACAGTCAGTCTCAAATGAGAGAGAAAGATGGCTTGATGGAGCTGATAAAAACTGGGCTACAAAAAACTTTTCACCGATCTTTGGGGTTAGAGAGAGGTAAAGTACAGCATGTGTTTATTGATTTAGGTTTCAGTAGATTTATGTTATTTGTAAAATCTCCAATTTTCATGTTCCAACTTTTGAAATGTTTTATTTTTTTATATAATAAATTAAAAATAAAATTTAAAAGTTAATTTATATGAGTAATATAGTATGTACACTAAGTGCGCTTGGTTACTAAATTGTTAATTGCCTCGAATTCCAGCAACAGAGTTATTGTGTTATTGCACGTACTTTGTGGAAACACTTTCCAAGACACTGGATGAAGATGAACATTCAGTCAGCCATCAGTCGTGAGATCTTTATCCCAAGTGATGAAAAGTTACTGGTAGCCATTGAGGTGAGGAGAAGAATACGGAGAAAAGGACTTTCTTTCCTAAAGGCTGGTCTCAAGAAGGACTATATAACTTTCCTCTGCTTATCAGGTAATGTATCTTTCTATGAAAATTAAACAGTTGATGTCCAGTGGAGGAATCTGATGTTCTTCCAAAGTTGATTTATGTTTTAATTTCTTTTTAGTTAATAACTGCAGACCAGCTGAAGCCCTTATCACTAAAGTTAAAAGGTATCGAGGCTCAAGACAGTTTTTCAAAAGATCTCAATGGTCTGTGAGGCAGCTTCGTCAGGTCAATGGCGTTAACCCAAATGAGGTGACATCATTATTTTTCCTTTTACATTAAGTTTTTATTTTTTCATAATTTTAACTACTCTGAATAATTTTTAGGACTCTCCTGAGTTCGACCTTGTGCTTGATCGCACTTCTGATCAGTGGAAGGCCAGCTCAGCTGCAGAGAAGTGCATATTTGTGCAAGTTTTGTACCATGCTTGTAAAAACTACTGGGAGGCAAACCCTGGCCAAAACAACCCAGCTTCCCCTGGAGACCGGAAGATACCTGGGGCTCCAGAGAACAAGAAGAGCCACGGTGAAACACAAAGAACAGAATTTGTTAACTGTCAGCCAAAGTTAATGGGAGGTAAGATAGGCTCAGCAAGCATCATATATTTATCTCAAGTGGCTGAGAAGAACTCTAACGAAACAATTCCTTTGCCTTCCGTTTTGCTGTAGATGCTTGCTCTGTTAATATGGTCATCTATCGCTGCACGATATTTTTGAACAGAATGAAGAACAGTATAGTTTCAAAGAAGGGCAAGTTTAGGGATGAAGGTAAGAAGGATTTTATTATGCAAATTTTATGGTGATTTATTGTATTTTGCATTTTTTTTAAAATGCCTTTAAAATGTCAATAAAGTGTATATAAAACTTATTTAAAACTTGTTTTGGAACTACAGCATGAGCACACAATACATCATCGCATTATCCCTGCATATACATGTACACACACCGATTACCAACAAAACATCGACATATGACTTAGTTTGACTTACCGCGTGCGCTTCATGACCGGCATCTTTTAACGCTGGGACCACATCTTTTAACGCTGGGACCACGCCATCTATCAGTTTCAAACAATCTCCAAATCCAAATCTTGTTATGAAACGGGAATCCATGTTCGAAAAAAACTTTCTGAAACCTGTACGAACCCTGGCAGAGTGAATCGAGCAAAGAAATACTTCGTCATACGTTCAACTGCCAGCACGTTTAACAGTGTAAAGAAGTCAGAATGCATGAAATAACATAAGCATGTTACCTCCGCTTTAAATTAAAATTCAGATCTAAATGTTATGTTGGTTATATTTTGTTCCAACGTTTTAGTAGAGTTAAGTAGGAATTGCTTCTGGAGCAGTTTTTTACGTCTGGCAAAATGTTCTAGAGGATTGTGTTAGTTTCAATATTATGAAAAATATGTGTATTAATATATGTCAGTTGTTTCACAGTGCGCAAGACCATTGCATTTGACAGTGTTATGTAGTTTCATTCCTTTCTATCCTTTTCTGCATGTTGTTGTTTGTCAGATCACTCACAGCAAAGACGTATTAAGAGGGCGATTTGCTGGTACTGTCGGCGAGTGGTTGTTTTGTAGTCTCACGGAAGTGGTAGAGAATGGTTCTATTGCAAAGAGGATTCAGAGGCCACTTTGTTCTGATGAAAATATGCATGGGTACACAAAGACAGGCGTTGAGCGGGGAACGTGATGGGGCAGGAGAGGAGCAGAGATTCAGCTGTGTATCATGGATCATTGTTGTGTAATAAATGGGAGAGATGCCAGGATACCCTGGCAGTGCATTATTATGGAGCGAAAATTGTGCCTAAACTTAACAAACAAATCCAGCGTTTTGCAAACAAAAGTAACCTTTTTTGCAAAAGAAACTAAACTCTGAAACAAACAGAAAGCGTTTTACAAATACATAATGCAATTCTAGAGAAAATGCAAAGGTGTAACATATAAATGTACTGTGTTTAAGTCTCACCTTAAACCGTGCAGATTTTCTCACAAATGTGACGTCCAGATTTTCTCACAAATGTGACCGTGCAGATTTTCTCACAAATGTGACCGTCCAGATTTTCTCACAAATGTGACCGTGCAGATTTTCTCACAAATGTGATCGTACAGATTTTCTCAGTTATGCAACTTCTCCCAAAACAGCAGATAGTTCAATTGTTTGACTTAGATTTATATTACTGTTTTTTTGTGCTGGTTTATTTTATTGCAAAAATTGCCCAAATAGCTTGAAATAGCCAAAAAAATAGCAGCATTCATTTTAAACCTAAATAGGCTAATGGCAACCAAACAAAGCCGACGACTGACTGAAACAACTGCCACGACGATTTATTTGCTTTTCCATCTTTTATAGCCTAGAAAGCTCTCTACTTTAATGCCATAGTGTTTAGACATAATGTTAAATACTTTTTATCTATGAGTTGTTATGTATAAAAGTCAAACATATGTATCAGTGCAACTTTCATGCAGAAAAATCACTAAAAACCGAGTCACATCTCAGAAAGAGCGCAAAATACTATACTGAAATCTTACAAAAAATTGACATATAAAAATATAAATAAATATAAATCAGGCCCGGTTCCTGCCAGGTGCAGAAGTGTGGACTAGCAGATATCCTGGGTGGGGATATACCCCAACCGCACAGACAGTATAGCTGCAGACAAAATTAAGAGTCCATTTAAAAAGTATTTTCCTCTTTTTCTGATAAGAATGTGATTTGGTAAAATGATAATTTTTGTTTATTTCTGTGAACTTTTGACAACATTTCTCCCAAATTTCATATAATTTATTTTTATTTATTTGGAGAAAATGGGTGAAAACAGGTGAAAACAGAAAAGATGATCTGCATTTTTAAAACGGAAACACAGCAAAAACAAGTTCATATTTAGTTTTAAGCAACACAAAACTAAGAAAACGTTAGAAAACGTAAAAAAATGTTTTATGAAATAACCCAGATTTTTTTTAATTAGTTTGTTATCGTGCTCAGTCACTCTTGAGGTTTGCTTTTGTTGGAATTCAACAAACACTGCACTATATGACTGCAATACATGCAGGATTTAAATGATTTATTTTTATATAAATATAAAAAACAGACAACATGTCATTGATGTTTTACACCTTAAATAAAGCGGTTATGTAAACTGGACATAAATAGAAGCCTACAAAATAAAGCAGGCTAAGAACATTCCCCATCACTGAACGATCACTGATTTCTGTTTAATTTCTTTTAATGAATTGAATGAATTAATCTGATTACACTGCACAATGAACTTTACATCGTGTCTGCTGTTTTTTATGTGGTATCGTGAGCGCGCATCGCACCTAAACTGAACTATTTTGCACATTGTTTCGCTACCACCTGCAGAGTGAATTGGGGTGTTTGAGATGGAGAGAAACAGATTTATTTCTGAAGCGGGAGCTTTGGAAGATGGAGCTTTCAGTCATTACTGAAAGTCAATAGGTTAAAATCTAGCCTATATATTGCAAGCAAATAATAGCTGTTTGTTAACAGCACAAAATAAGACCGCAAAAACGAAGAAATGAATCTGATTTTACTGCACAATTAATTTGACATGCTTAATTTTACATATGTGCAGTGCGTCTAAAATTCCTTTGCACAGTATTTTGCTTCCACCTGTAGCATGTAGCATGCTTCTCTGTTACAAACTAAAGCCAGAGCAGTGAAGTGAAGAGTGACGTTGCTTTCAGCCAATAGAAAATACAACAATTTTTGGTGTTATTTTTTGATTCTCATTGGGTGGGCAAGACAGATGTTTAGGGGGTTTCAGCCCACCCCTGCCCATGCCTAGAGCAAGCCCTGATATAAACACAAAATTATGTCAAAATTCCCTTATAAGAAAATATCCTTGAAAAAGTAGTTTGTTTTGTGAATGTAAACAGTTGGGAAACAAGAACGAGAGAATGAGATGGGGTGGAAGGGGTGACAACATTGCAAATGCATCCAGTTTGTTGTATGTTATTTGTATATTAAAACCAATGCATAATTCATTATTTATTATTAAGAACAGCAACTGATTATTATTAACAGTTTCAATAAATTTCATGAGACTAACTGAATGAAACTTGATGAATGAAATTAATTCACTTTCTGGCACTGGCAAGGGTGGCACGCAAGGTAATGTTCATGGCTTCTTCATATAGAAACTAATTCCCAATAGCACCACCTGCTGTTGTACATGCATTTGTGAGAAAATCTGCACGGTCACATTTGTGAGAAAATCTGGATGATCACATTCGTGAGAAAATCTGGACGATCACATTTGTGAGAAAATCTGGAAGTCACATTTGTGAGAAAATCAAGCTGAGAGAATCTCATAAAAAGGTGAGACTTAAACACAGTACATTTATATGTTACACCTTTGCATTTTCTCTTGAATTGCATTATGTATTTGTAAAACGCTTTCTGTTTGTTTCAGAGTTTAGTTTCTTTTGCAAAAAAAGGTTGCGTTTGTTTGCAAAACGCTGGATTTGTTTGTTAAGTTTAGGCACAATTTTCGCTCCATATAGTCCTGGACCTAAGTTTCTTTTTAGGACATTCAGTTGTTGAAGTACTACTACTCGATGACACAGACTGATCTTTGTGAGCATCTTGAACTTCAGGACGCTGTATGACACGTTTCTCTGCCGCATCCAGGCGCTTTTTGTCAATGTAACGTCTGTAGCAAGTGGAGTGAAACCCAGCGTCTTTGGGAACATTTTCAAACTCGATTTCTAGACAATGTTTGTATGTTTCTGCTATTCTCTGATTCTCACCGTGCAAAACAAGCCACCGTTTGACGCTATTTCTGTATGTATCCAGAATCATCTGTATACCATCGTTTGCGTGTAAAATCCTTTGTTTCTTCTTTCTTTATGGACGTGAGATGCATATAGCATTGTTTATATCCTTTTTACAGAGTTTTGAAGGAGGTCTGGCCGTAATTTCCTCTTCTTCGCTACTCGAGATTGATAACAATGGCGCAGACATATTGGACTATCGTTCCAAATAGCGGCCACCTCATTAGCCGTGCTTACTTCACGTGACGCGACGCCTAATCACTCATGATCAAAATATGATTACGCGAGGAAGGAACTATTGCCGACTTTGAACACTAATAAAAAATAAACTGCAGGATTATACATGGAGAACTTTTATTTTCTCGCTCAAAAACAATAGCTCTTTTTATTGGAATGAAAATAATTTAGTGCCCCATATATGGGAACGGGATTAAACGAAAAATGGCTTCACCTTACCGCCTACATACCCACATACAAAACACTCCACACACACAATATGCACACGTACTAACACACATAGACATAAACACACACACACGTACACAGACAAGTACGCACACACACACGTACACAGACAAGTACGCACACACACACGCTCAGTGAGAGCACACATTTAAGATAAAGGAGAGAGAAGCACAGGTAAAATATAACAGACTATAAATTCCTATATGCAATATTAATTTAAAGTAAAACTTTAAAATTCTAAAGCAGCCCCCCCGGCCAGGCAAATAGTGCAAAAAACAGTATGCAAACGGTGGCGAGGAACCCAAAACTCTAATCAAGAAAAAAAAACTCAGGAGAACCCAGGCCCAACCAGGGGATTCCAGTTCCCCTCTGGCAAAAACTGCTGCCTCTGCACAAGCACCAGAGAGCTTGCACAACAAGGCTAAATAAAATAAATAAACTTACTAATAAGGTAAATTATAGTTTAAGATTATCTTTAATAATCTAATAGCATTTGAAATTTTGTGGTGAAGACGTGTCAGGTGACCGCATCCTTCTTTATCCAGCTCTATCATCTCAGCTCTTGTCAGGTCGCCGCTTCCCATTCTCCGCTCTACCATCAGGTCAGGCCATGAACTGCATCCTGCTCCCTGTGGTAACCTTGGAACAATGAGACAAGACTGGCTGAGAGTAGAGTACTGTTCTGCACTCTTTGATGCAACAAGTACATCCGTTGTGCTTTTGGTTCCGGTTGATCTAACTAATGCAGCCTAAACCCTCAGAGGATTTATATTATGGAAGAGTAGTGTATGCAAGATTAAAAAGATGCGTCTTTAGTCTAGATTTAAACTGACAGAGTGTGGCTGCCTCCCGGACAGTGCAGGGAAAACTATTCCAAAGTTCAGGCGCTAGATAGGAAAAGGATCAACCACCTGCACTTGATTTTGAAATTCTAGGTATTACCAACTGACAGGATGCCTGAGAGCGTAATGCACGTGAAGGACTGTAATACAAAAGGAGTTCATTGAAGTATTGAGGAACCAATGTAGGGCTTTAACCAATGTGCTAAACCATGTAGGGCTTTATAGGTAATAAGCAAGATTTTAAATTTAACGCGATGCTTTATGGTAACCAGTGCAAGGTTGACAGAACTGGGCTAATATGTTCATACTTTTTTGTACGTGTAAGAACTCGAGCTGCCGTGTTTTGGACCAGTTGGAGTTTTTGTAATAAGCCTGCAGGGCAACCACCTAACAGGGCATTACAGTAGTCTAGTCTTGATGTCATGAATGCATGAATTAACTTCTCTGCATCTGACATTGACAGCATATGACGTAGTTTAGATATATTCTTAAGATGGAAAAACGCAATTTTACAGGTGTTTGCGACGTGGCTCTCAAATGACAGACTACTATCGGATAGAACGCCAAGATTCTTTGCTGACGACGAGGGTTTTACGGAACATCTGTCAATAGTTAAACAGTATTCTTGGTTGTTACTTATAGCAGTTTTCGGTCCAATAAGTAACACTTCTGTTTTGTCCGAGTTCAGTAATAAAAAGTTGTTACTCATCCAGTTTTTTATATCGACTATGCATTCCATTATTCGATGGAACTGCTGTGTTTCATGAGGCTTCGAGGAAGTATAAAGTTGAGTATCATCAGCATAACAGTGAAAGCTAACTCGCTTTATTATATCTCCTAGAGGTAGCATGTATAATGCGAAGAGCAGAGGCCCTAAGACTGAGCCCTGTGGTACACCGTACTGGACTTGCGATTTGCGTGACACCACATTGTTTATTGCTACAAATTGAAAACGGTCTGATAAATCAGATTTAAACCATTTCAAAGCTATTCCCTTAATGCCGACATAATTTTCGAGTCTATGTAGGAGTGTGCTGTGGTCAATGGTATCGAATGCAGCACTAAGGTCAAGCAGCACCAATAACGAGATACAACCTCGGTCAGACGCCAATAGCAGATAATTTGTAATTCTGATCAAAGCAGTCTGTACTGTGACATGCTCTAAATCCAGACTGGAATTCTTCATTGATGTCATTCCTTTGGAGGAAGGAGCATAATTGAGTTGAAACTACTTTTTCCAGAACTTTAGATATGAAAGGTAGATTCGATATAGGCCTGTAGTTCCCTAGTTCTCTAGGGTCGAGTTGGGGTTTTTTGACAAGAGGCCTTATAACAGCCACTTTATATGCTTTAGGCACATGTCCTAATGTCAGAGATGAGTTAATAATACCAAGAAGAGGATCTATAATTTCTGGGAGCATCTCTTTAAGTAGATTTGTAGGTATAAGGTCTAGCATGCATGTTGTTGATTTAGATGATCTAATAATTTTAGACAGCTCATCTTGATCTACGGTATAAAATAATTGCATTTTCTCCTTAAGGGCGCTGTAGTTAGTTTGTTCAGCGGGTTTCACTTCTGATTGCATTGTTATAATTTTTTCTCTAATATCTTGGATTTTATATGTGAAGTAGTTCATAAATTCATCACTGCTATGCTGATATACAGGATCAGAAGTCACTGACGATTTATTTTTTGTTAATTTAGCCACCGTGTTAAATAAAAACCTAGGGTTGTGCTGGTTTTCTTCTATTAGTGATGAAAAGTAGGCGGATCTAGAAGTTATTAGGGCTTTCCTGTATTTTCGAATACTATCCTTCCATGCTGTACGAAATACCTCTAATTTAGTTTTCTTAAAGTTGCGCTCCATTTTTCGGGCCGCTTTCTTTAGAGCCTGAGTGTGTTCATTATACCACGGTGTGGGGCTGCCATTTTTAATCTTCTTTAAACGTAGTGGAGCAACTTTGTCTAGCGTTACCGAGAAGGTGGAATTAAAATTTTCAGTGGTAATGTCAAGATCTTCAACGTTATTTCTCATGATTTGAGACAATTCGGGCAGATTATCGAGAAACGCATCTTTGGTAGTTGAAGTTATTGTTCTACCATATTTGTAACAATGAGTTTTATTTGCAGCCGTAGGCCAGTGAAGCAAACATAATACCAGATAATGATCCGAAATGTCTTCACTCTGCTGAAGGATTTTAACGTCGTCCACATTTATACCGTAAGACAGTATTAAATCTAAAGTATGATTACGAAGGTGAGTGGGTCCTGACACATGTTGACTAATGCCCATGGAGTTAAGAGTGTCTTTGAAAGCCATTCCTAAGGCATCTGTAACGTTATCTACGTGGATGTTAAAGTCACCAACGACAAGGAGTCTATCTGCGGCCAGTACTAGTTCTGATAAGAACCCACCAAATTCTTTAATAAAATCTGTGTGGTGCCCTGGAGGCCTATATACAATAGCTAGAATCAATTTAAAAAGTGTTTTATCTTTAGTATTAGGTGTTGAAACATGAAGAACCATGACTTCAAAAGAATTATATTTAGAGTTCGACTTCTGGGAAATGCTAAGAGAGTTATTGTAAAGTGCTGCGACACCTCCCCCTCTGCCTTTTAGACGAGGCTCGTGTTTATAATAATAATCTTGGGGGACAGATTCATTTAAAGCAATATAATCATCTGGTTTTAGCCATGTTTCTGTCAAACAGAGCATGTCTATTTTATGATCTGTTATCATATCGTTAACAAAAAGTGCTTTATTAGAGAGAGATCTAATATTTAGCAATCCGAGTCGTAACAGTTGATTATCTGTATTTTGTTCATGTTTAGTTTGTTTAACGTTTATTAAATTACTTTCAAGAGGTTTACGCATTATTTTATGTTTGCTAATCCGGGGGACAGACACAGTCTCTATTTTGTGATGTTTGGGAGAACGGATTACTACATGTTGTACATTTTGTGTATTCTGCGACGTGAGACGGCAAGCAGACAGTTGGTTAAGCCATACTGTCTGCTCCCTGACCTGGGCCCCAGCGAGTCAAGTTTTAGCATTAGCATTAAGACTTTTTGCCATATTTCTAGACAGGATGGAAGTCCCAGCCCAGGAGGGATGGAGACCATCTCGTTTCAACAGGTCAGGTCTGCCCTCAAAACTCTTCCAGTTATTTATAAAAACTATATCATTCTGCAGGCACCACTCAGACAACCAGCCATTTAGTGAATATAATCTGCTATAAATCTCATCACCACGATAAGCATTGAGGGGGCCAGAGAATATTACAGTGTCTGACATCATGCTTGCGAGCTCACACACCTCTTTAATGTTATCTTTTGTGATCTCCGATTGACGGAGTCGAACATCATTTGTGCCGACGTGAATGACAATCTTACTGAATTTACGATTAGCCTTAGCCAGCACATTTAAATTTGACTTGATGTCAGGCGCTCTGGCTCCCGGTAAACATTGGACTATGGTGGCTGGTGCCTCTATGTTAACGTTCCGAACAATAGAATCACCGATAACTAGGGCACTTTCAGCAGGTTTCTCAGTCGGTGCGTCACTGAGTGGGGAAAACCTGTTCGAGACTGTAATCGGAACGGTTGAGTGATGTTTTGTCCAGCGACTACGCCGTCTCACAGTCACGAAGTTTCCCAGCTGCGGGGATTTTCAACCGGAACCGAGCTGTGTGCGCTAATGTTGCTCGCATCCAAAGTGTTTTCTATCGTGAGCCTAACTATTTCCCTGCATTTATCGCATATAAAACCCTCGCAGCTGACAGAGAAGGCTAAGCTAAACATATGACATGAGGTGCAAGTAACAATAATAGGAACAGAAGCCATAACTCACCGGATTTGAAGTGCAATTCCAATTTACCAAGGTTGCTCGATGAATCGTAGTATACTCGCTTAAAAAGAGAAACAGTTAGCACACAAGACAAACCAGAGGCAAGATGATATTCCACAGTGTAAACAGAAAGCAAGCTAACACGCTATTGCTATGCTAACGGCGTTAAGTTAACTATCACTTTTGGTTTAGAATCTTCAAGTAAATAACAAGAACAGGGTTATTGAGATATCAGGATAAGTTAGCAACGACAATAATAATTAACGATAATAAAATACACTAATATTAGAGCGAAGTGTAATTGCACTGATACAAACAAGCCGCCGGCAGTGATGCAGGAAAGAGGAAGCCCAATAAAAACTAAGGTTCAGGACAAGTAAATGTTTAATTGTCCATCTCACAGTAAAATGAAGATGTATGATGCCGCAAATAATCAAACAATCTATATTAAAAATAATACACATAAAAGTATGTGTATGCAACAATAACATGCATAATAGTGCTAATGTAATGTCTTAACTTAATATTGCTGTGACTGTAAAGGTGGTTTCTATTTAAATAGCTCTGTTTACACATTTAGTATAAGGGGGTCCCTGCTCCATGCATCTCTCATCTACGGGGTCTCCAAAAAACGTTGAAGACCCCTGGCTTACACCATGCCTTGGGCCGGCTCTGGTTGGAGCTAAGATGTGAGGAAAGGAAACAAGGACACATAAAAGCACCCAATATCTATAATTTTGTCAGTCTAAAATTGTATTTATCGTTTGTGAAGTAGTACAGGACAAAATTGCCCTAACAATCCTTTCTTCATACACTCATCCACGGACATTTTGTTTTGGGTGTTACATTTACAATACATTTTATCCAAAGCGACTTACAAATGAGGTAAACAATGGAAGCAATTGGAACAACATAAGGACAACAAAAAGCATAAGCGCAGTAAAACTGGTCTCATATAGCTCACCACAGTAAACAAATCTTTTTTTATGGATAGAAAGAGTAGAAGTCAGAACTAACAGAATTGTGTAACAGATCCAGAGAATGTTAGGTCTCGGGTCTAGGCACCTACATTTACGTGTAGTCATTTAGCAGACGCTTTTATCCAGGCAATACAAGACGCCACTCGTTTGCTGAATGCAGGGTTCTTGATGGGGTGTAGGAGGGTGTGAAAGTATGCCGGTGCAGATCCAGTGATAGTCCTGTAGGCAAGCAATAGTGACTTGAATCTGATACGGGCTTCAACCGGTAGCCAGTGGAGAGAGATGAAAAGGGGTGTCACACATGAGACCTTTGTCCTCTGTCCTCCAGACCAGTTCGCTCCATCCCCTCTTGCCCTTGGCTGTCTGACATCCTCTGTGAACAACGGAGTACACTCAGTCTTGCTAAAAGGAAATGGCGCAAGACCAAGAGTCCTGCTAACCTGAGGGACTACCAGTCACTACTCTCCTCTTTCTCTGCAAGTGTTACCACAGCTAAAAATGTCTTTCTATACCACCAAGGTAAGCAATGCACTTAACACTAGGCAGCTTTTCGAGACAACTCTCTTCTATGCCCCCCTCCTCCCCCGCCCACGTCATCTTTGACTGTAGTGGACTTTGCTGTATTTATCACTGACAGAACATCCATTAGCAAACAATTCTCAGCACCTCAAACCTTGGTACACACTACCCTAACTTCAAACATCAAACTCTCCTCTTCCGCCCCACTGACTGACACTGAAGTCACCAGACTTCTCTCCAGCCACCCCACCACTTGTCCCCTTGACCCAATCCCCTCCCATCTCCTTCAGGCCATATCCAGAACACTCACACCTGCACTCATACACATCATCAACACCTCCCTGCTCACCGGAACTTTTCCATCTACATTCAAACAGAGCCAGGTCACGCCCCTACTTAGGAAACCCACATTGGACCACTCTACTACCGACAGTTACAGACCTGTCTCTCTCCTCCAAGTTATTGCAAAAAAACACTTGAAAGGGCAGTTTTCAACCAGGTGTCTTCTTACCTATCCCAGAATAAACTACTGGATGACAAGCAGTCTGGCTTCAAAACAAACCACTCCACTGAGACTGCACTGCTATCGGTCACAGAAGCACTGAGGTTAGCCAAGGCGGAATCTAAATCCTCGGTACTGATTCTACTAGACCTATCTCCAGCGTTTGACACTGTCAATCACCAGATACTGCTAGCAACCCTGTCATATCTAGGAATCTCAGGCACTCCTCTCCGCTGGTTCAAATCCTACCTCTCCGGCAGATCCTTCAGTGTGTCATGGAGGGGCTCGCTGTCCACTGCTCACCAAATGATCCCTGGGGTTCCTCAGGGATTGGTGCTTGGACTGCTGCTTTTTTCCATCTACACGACATCCTTGGGACCCATCATGCTGGCACACAGCTTCTCGTATCACTGTTATGCTGACGACACCCAGATCTACATCTCGTTTCACCCAGATGATACCATTGTAGCAGCTCGCATTACAGCCTGACTAGAAGACATCTCATCTTGGATGAAAGAGCATCACCTCCAGCTGAACCCTGCCAAGACAGAACTACTCATTTGCTGTAGTGTACTACACCCCACGGTACAACACAATCTTACCATCCAACTTGGCAATACCACAATCACTCCTTCAAAAACAGCCAGGAACCTCGAAGTCATATTTGACGAACAGCTGTCCTTCAATGATTACATTGCAAAGACAACGTGGTCATGCCGATATGCCTTATTCAACATTAGAAAGGTTAGACCCTATCTCACTGAGCATGCGGCACAACTCCTTGTCCAGGCCCTTGTAATCTCAAGGTTGAACTACTGCAATGCTCTCCTTGCTGGTCTTCCTGCAAAGGCCATCAAACCACTCAATCTGGTTCAGAACGCAGCAGCACACCTTACAATATCCTACAATAAACAAGTGAAACCAGCACGAGACTAGACAAGAACAAACAAGACTTCAACACGTGACACGGCGGTAGTAAATCAAGCAACATTTCCTAGCAACGACACTGCTTTAAACTCAAGACAAATTTTTTTTGATAGATAATCGATTCATATCCTCTTCATCCTTCGCTCTTTGTGTTCTGATTTATGAACTTATTCAGACTTATTCAGGTTTTGCCCATTGTTCAATTAATGCTTTCAAAAGAATCAACCTTAAAAAAAATTCACTCTGGAATGCCCCAGTTAAAAGAGACGACAACCTTGAAATAAACAATGCATTTAATAATGCCTAAGATTGAAGGAACAAAGAAATGTTACACAGTGAAACGAAGTAAAAGTAAAGATTTTCCTTTAGGAATATCCTCAAGTATGAGTAAATTTACTTTAAAAGCACATATTTTGCAAAAGGTTACTCAAGTAAATGTAACAAGTAAATGTAGCGCATTACTACCCATCTCTAGTGACAGGCATGTATATCCACAGGTAGCAGGTGAAAACATCCACAGGAAACAAGCAGAAACATCCATGGGTAACTTAAACTATAATTTATTTTATTATTAAGTTTATTTATTTTATTTAGCCTTGTTGTGCAAGTTCTCTGGAGCTTGTGCAGAGGCAGCAGCTTTTGCCAGAGGGGAACTGGAATCCCCTGGTTGGGCCTGGGTTCTCCTGAGGTTTTTTTTCTCGATTAGAGTTTTGGGTTCCTCGCCACCGTTTGCATACTGTTTTTGCACTATCTGCCTGACCGGGGGGGCTGCTTTAGAATCTTAAAGTTTTACTTAATTAATATTGCATATAGGAATTTATTATCTGTTATATTTGACCTGTGCTTCTCTCTCCTTTATCCTAAATGTGTGCTCTCACTGAGCGTGTGTGTGTGTGCGTACTTGTCTGTGTACGTACGTGTGTGTGTGTGTGTGTGTGTGTGTCTCTGTGTCTGTGTGTGTTGGTGCGTGTGCGTGTTGTGTGTGTGGAGTGTTTTGTGTGTGGGTGTGTCTGTCTTCTGTGTTTTCAACCTTTTCTTGTTTTTGCAGGTACAACTTTGATTGTTTTGCTTGTAGTCAATGTGTCTCATGTGCAGCTGCTTTGTAACAATGAAAATTGTAAAAGCGCTATATAAATAAAGTTGAGTTGAGTTGAGTTGAGAGTAACAGGTAACAAACTTCAGGGCACAATGGATCAAGCTAACTAACAACGTTCAGACCTGAACAAAGGGTGAATGGGTGAATATAAAGAGTCCAGTGATGAGTGACATGGGCAGACGGGGTGCAAGGGCTGATGCGAAATGAAGTCCAATGGTAGACAGACTGTGAAAGCCTGGTGCAAAGGTTCTGGTGCGGCTGGATTCGTGACAGTACCCCACCTCCACAGGCTGCTCCAATGGACTGCACCATCTTGCGATCAAGATATGATGAGCCCTGCATGGATGAGGGGCTGGACAGTTGGGATGGTTGGCGTGGAAGTCACTGAGCAGAGTGGGGTCGAGAATGTCAGAACGTGTGACAGGTGTAGTTGTAATCAAAATTGGTGACGGGGTGCAAAGGCTGATGGGAAATTAAGTCCAATGGTTAAGTCAGGTGACTGTGAATGTGGGAGGCTGGTGCAAGGGTCTCATGCAGGGCGTGGCTGGACTACAAAACATGGCGATGATGATGGCAGCGTGGACGAGGGGCTGTACAGTTGAAATGGTTGGTGTGGAAATCACTAAGCAGAGTGGGGTCGAGGATATCAGAGTGAACCACCCAGGAGTGTTCCTCAGGGCCTTACACCTCCTAATCCTCGAGGTATTCTAGACAGTCATCTTGCCACCTGGAATCCAGGATTCTCTCAACCCGGTATACAATGCTCGCGGCTGGATACATGGTACCTTGGGTTTGAGTGCGGCTCCAAGCCGCGCCCGCCCCCAGTGCCATGTTTCACAGAAGTGCATGAGGAACTCAGTAAGACCTGGAACGCCCCCTTTTTGGTGCATGCACGTCAAACTAGTTCCGTCGCCCTTTCTTCCCTCGATGGTGGGGCAGCTAGAGGAGACTTCATATAATCTACCTGCATATATTCATATTTCCTACCGTTCACTGTTCCAAAAGCCAACAGGTGGCGGTAGCACTGGTGCGAGGGTCAGATCATCGCTGCTTGCAGCTTTAATTCTTCTTCTTTTTCGTCTTCTTGGGGCAAGTCTCTTGGGGCAATTATCTTAACTAGACAGGAAGTTGGTTATTTTGAGTTTCCTCTGTGCAGTTTTTGCCATTTCCAGGTGTCATACTTTAAAGGACTCATCGGACGGGCACTTTCAACAAGTTGGCATGATTTATTTAGCCTGACTACGTCAGACTTCGTACTTCGCTCAATTTCAGTTTGCTTCTGTACTCAGTCTGATATAACAAACCAGCTCCCAGATTATCTCCGGCTCCGCACCAGCCGTCCAACCAACGAACAGAGGGCGGGCTGAGAGCCATGATGTAAGCGTAAGCGCCGAATTTAAGATTGTAGTTTAGCTTAGTCAAATCTAAATCGACAGCGGACATGGAGAAACAGGATGCTATTCGCTCTGTTCGCCCGAAAAATGGAGCGCAACTTTAAGAAAACTAAATTAGAGGTATTTCGTACAGCATGGAAGGATATTATTCGAAAATACAGGAAAGCCCTAAAAACTTCTAGATCCGCCTACTTTTCATCACTAATAGAAGAAAACCAGCACAACCCTAGGTTTTTATTTAACACGGTGGCTAAATTAACAAAAATAAATCGTCAGTGACTTCTGATCCTGTATATCAGCATAGCAGTGATGAATTTATGAACTACTTCACATATAAAATCCAAGATATTAGAGAAAAAATTATAACAATGCAATCAGAAGTGAAACCCGCTGAACAAACTAACTACAGCGCCCTTAAGGAGAAAATGCAATTATTTTATACCGTAGATCAAGATGAGCTGTCTAAAATTATTAGATCATCTAAATCAACAACATGCATACTAGACCCTATACCTACAAATCTACTGAAAGAGATGCTCCCAGAAATTATAGATCCTCTTCTTGGTATTATTAACTCATCTCTGACATTAGGACATGTGCCTAAAGCATATAAGGTGGCTGTTATAAGGCCCCTTGTCAAAAAACCCCAACTCGACCCTAGAGAACTAAGGAACTACAGGCCTATATCGAATCTACCTTTCATATCTAAAGTTCTGGAAAAAGTAGTTTCAACTCAATTATGCTCCTTCCTCCAAAGGAATGACATCAATGAAGAATTCCAGTCTGGATTTAGAGCATGTCACAGTACAGAGACTGCTTTGATCAGAGTTACAAATGATCTGCTATTGGCGTCTGACCGAGGTTGTATCTCGTTATTGGTGCTGCTAGACCTTAGTGCTGCATTCGATACCATTGACCACAGCACACTCCTACATAGACTCGAAAATTATGTCGGCATTAAGGGAATAGCTTTGAAATGGTTTAAATCTTATTTATCCGACCGTTTTCAATTTGTAGCAATAAACAATGAGGTGTCACGCAAATCGCAAGTCCAGTACGGTGTACCACAGGGCTCAGTCTTAGGGCCTCTGCTCTTCGCATTATACATGCTACCTCTAGGAGATATAATAAAGCGACACGGAGTTAGCTTTCACTGTTATGCTGATGATACTCAACTTTATATTTCCTCGAAGCCTCATGAAACACAGCAGTTCCATCGAATAATGGAATGCATAGTCGATATAAAAAACTGGATGAGTAACAACTTTTTATTACTGAACTCGGACAAAACGGAAGTGTTACTTATTGGACCGAAAACTGCTATAAGTAACAACCAAGAATACTGTTTAACTATTGACGGATGTTCCATAAAACCCTCGTCGTCAGCAAAGAATCTTGGCGTTCTATTCGATAGTAATCTGTCATTTGAGAGCCACGTCGCCAACACCTGTAAAATTGCGTTTTTCCATCTTAAGAATATATCTAAACTACGTCATATGCTGTCAATCTCAGATGCAGAGAAGTTAATTCATGCATTCATGACATCAAGACTAGATTACTGTAATGCACTGTTAGGTGGTTGCCCTGCAGGCTTATTACAAAAACTCCAATTGGTCCAAAACGCGGCAGCTCGAGTTCTTACACGTACAAAAAAGTATGAACATATTAGCCCGGTTCTGTCAACCTTGCACTGGTTACCTATAAAGCATCGCGTTAACTTTAAAATCTTGCTTATTACCTATAAAGCCTTACATGGTTTAGCTCCTCAGTACTTGAATGAACTCCTTTTGTATTACAGTCCTTCACGTGCATTACGCTCTCAGGCGTCCTGTCAGTTGGTAATACCTAGAATTTCAAAATCAAGTGCAGGTGGTAGATCCTTTTCCTATCTAGCGCCTAAACTTTGGAATAGTCTTCCCTGCACTGTACGGGAGGCAGACACACTCTGTCAGTTTAAATCTAGACTAAAGACGCATCTTTTTAATCTTGCATACACTACTCTTCCATAATATAAATCTTCTGAGGGTTTAGGCTGCATTAGTTAGATCAACCGGAACCAAAAACACAACTGATGTACTTGTTGCATCAAAGAGTACAGAACATTACTCTACTCTCAGCCAGTCTTGTCTCATTGTTCCAAGGTTACCACAGAGAGCAGGATGCAGTTCATGGCCAGAACTGGTGGTAGAGCGGAGAATGGGAAGTGGGGACCTGACAAGAGCTGAGATGATAGAGCTGGATAAAGAAGGACGCGGTCTCATGACATGTCTTCACCACAAAATTTCAAATGCTATTAGATTACTAATGATAATCTTAAACTATAATTTATTTTATTATTAAGTTTATTTATTTTATTTAGCCTTGTTGTGCAAGCTCTCTGGAGCTTGTGCAGAGGCAGCAGCTTTTGCCAGAGGGGAACTGGAATCCCCTGGTTGGGCCTGGGTTCTCCTGAGGTTTTTTTTCTCGATTAGAGTTTTGGGTTCCTCGCCACCGTTTGCATACTGTTACCGTTTGCATCTGCCTGGCCGGGGGGGCTGCTTTAGAATTTTAAAGTTTTACTTAATTAATATTGCATATAGGAATTTATAGTCTGTTATATTTGACCTGTGCTTCTCTCTCCTTTATCCTAAATGTGTGCTCTCACTGAGCGTGTGTGTGTGTGTGTGTGTGTGTGTGTGCGTACTTGTCTGTGTACGCACGTGTGTGTGTGTGTGTTGTGTGTGTCTGCGTGCGTGCGCATCCGTGTGTGTGTGTCTCTATGTCTATGTGTGTTAGTACGTGTGCATATTGTGTGTGTGGAGTGTTTTGTATGTGGGTATGTCTGTCTTCTGTGTTTTCAACCTATTCTTGTTTATGCAGGTACAACTTTAATTATTTTGCTTATAGTCAATATGTCTCATGTACAGCTGCTTTGTAGCAATGAAAATTGTAAAAGCGCTATATAAATAAAGTTGAGTTGAGTTGAGTTGTTGTGGAGAATATTCCCTGCATTTGCCAATTGAAGCCCAAACAAGAAGAGTGTTTTGTTCACATTTTGAATGGAGGTGATTTCCTCTGCTTTTTTATGGTCCTTGGAGTTTTGAGGGTGTATCTCGGTCTCTTTTATCTGTCGAGCTCGAACTGGCACCCTTTTGACAGGTCAGTGTCTCCTTTCTTTTCCAGTCCTTGAATATTGCCATGTCATGCTGTAATCTTGCAATTAAATTGCAGCATTTCCGACAGACTCAAAATGAATGAAGAGCTTTAGTCTTTAACAGAACTAATCCTAACTTTGACAGTGGCAGCAAATATTTTCTTGTTTGTCTCTACTGTCAAATATTAGTTTAGATGCACTAATTGTACCGTGGATGCATAGATTTACTTAACATAATCTGCAAAAGTCGTTCACAGCCATCATCACTCCAGTATTTCGTTCGATGGTTTTGATTTTGCCGCATACCTGTGTTTACAGCGGAAGTTCGAGGCGGCTGAGCCGGTGCATAACATACGTTATAACCAAACATGATGTCATTGGCTTACGGGTACACCAATGATTTTAATCTTCAGACAAGCGCCCCCCCCCCCACGAGAAAGTAAACGCTTGTCAATTATGCCCTTCCCGACTCTGTCTACGAAGCAAAGTGAAGGTATTACCAGGCTATGATTTATTAGGGTCTTCGTGAATTGTCTAGAACATATTTTGCTTAAAAACACTCAATGGCTGTGTAAACAAAATGTCTTTTTTATGGATGTAACCTCTGTTCCCTGATGGAGGGAACGAGACGTTGTGTCGAACCGACAGATGGGATTCGTCTTGAGAACCTATCATCTTCTGACTATTTTGAAAAGGCCATTGAAATTGGCGAATGAAATTTGCATGCCGGACTCCGCCCCGGGTATAAAAGGAAGACGACGTACTCATTCATTCACCTTTTGGGCTGAGGAGCCTGAGAGCATCCCTCGACCGCTGCGGCGGGCGGCCAGCATTGTGGCATGAAGGACACAACGCCTCGTTCCCTCCATGAGGGAACAGAGGTTACATCCGTAACCAAGACATTCCCTTTCAGTCGGTCTCTCGATGTTGTATCGAACCGACAGATGGGGTTCCTCTGGAAAATGCCACGTCGCTGTGCCGCGTCACAATCTCTAGCGAAGCGCCGCTGACTGGCCTAGGTGTGTCAGATGTGAGCGCCAGCGCGAAATTGTAACTGTCCAGTGGAGAGGTAGTGGATCCCAGAGCTTTTAAAAGGTGGGAAGCCCCTGCCACCGGCCGTCACGGGCGGAGGCCTTGTTTCTCTAACAGTGAGAAGCCGCCCGGCACCGTAAGGACCACTGGGTAAGCGTTATTTCCTCACTGTGGAAACACGCTACAGAGACCACTTCCTACCGTGGGGAGGAGTTTAGTGGAGACACCAGCATGGTCTCGCCGGCAGGGGAGAACTCATGGGAGAAATGTGCGGACTGAAGGGAGTACCGCAAGGTGGAGGTCCACCTAGGGAAGGTCATGGGTTACCAAGGTGGGAACCAATCATGAGGACACATCAGACGGAACTGCCCAGTGGGGGGGTTACCACATCGATCGCCGTATTTCGACCCAATCCAATAACGATACGCTAATACCAACACGTTAATGTTTCAATGGCTGTACACTCATCTTCTGCAAAGAGAAACAATCATCTTGGGGGAATAATTCATTCTGTCATTCCACGCAGTGACTCTAATCAACCCCAAATTCCATGACTCATTTACGATACTTCACAATGTATGATGTAAAAACTGAGTTTACTAGTGTTTGAACCGCCGAACTCGCTGTTATGCAAGAAGCTGGGTGAGTAAAATCTTTTTACTTGAAAATACATTTAGCTTAACCACTGTCATGCCATCGCCACTGCTGCACTCAAGAATGGTATATCGCTGGCCAGCATGGGCGCACTTCCTCGGCGCCTGTGCTGTTCAGCGAACAGACTTCTACTAAACTTCTACTAAACTTCAGGAGATTAGTAACATAATCGCCACTTCCGAAAGGGATTGCTGGTTAACCAAAAATTTGTCCGTATCATCCAGCAGCATACGTTTCTACACAGCGTGCCGCTCTCATTTACATCTTGCCCAAAAAATGCACACCGCCGTTAACTTTAAGTTACACACACAGAGGCACGCATCAGTATATTTACCGGTTGCTTAACCGCAAGATCTTCAACGTCTCTCGTTTGCCAATCTGAACACAACCGCATCTTGGAATCGTAACCCCAGCCGCAATGTTAACTCCGAAATAATTAATCGTGTTCGACCTATACAGTGCGCACAGCAATTTGAAGATAGAACAGAAAATTTTATTGAGAATGTTTGGGTGACGGTAACATACTCAATCTCCGCATCTCCCTGCTCACGCATAAAGCTAAGCATCATGCACACACTGGAATAACTCCATCTGCAAGCACAGGCATCACCTACACAAGACTTCATCACTATCGACGTAAACTCGCAATGATCGTTTTAACCTTTGCAAACAGACCTTGTGCGTTCACTGAGGTTTCAGTGACATGTATACGCTCACAAATCTCGCCATGTGAAAATAAACATCATCGCATACTTGCCAGTCATATGGACTCTCGGGCAGTCCCCGGCCAGAAGCGAACAAGTCCCCAGAATTTTCTGTATCAGATTCCGGCTACATAAGGCGACATTCAATCACAACATGTCCAGATCAAACCCCTGCTCCTTCCCTCACGAGAAAGTGCCTACGATCGTCAGGTTGCAGCAGCAGGCCATCGGCAAAGCCCGGGCCACGCCCCAGACCCTGCCGCTGCTAGCACCCGACTGCTTCTCCACCCAGCTGAGCACGTCACCGCAACCTTCGCAGCACCATGCCAGCTCACACCGCCTCAAGCCACCTCAGCAGTGCGAGCACGCTTCAGCCAGCGGCACAGACCCATCCTTAGCTTTACCTTCCTCCTCTCTCTCAAGCCGGCCCTCCCTTCACATATCTCCGATGATATCCCACCAAACGCCATGGCTCCGGACCTCTGCTCCTCAACAGCCCCAGCCCGGATGCAGAAATCGAGCCCGCGGCTTCGACACGAGGCCGCCAGCTTCGCCAGGCTACACTCCGCGCCTCAAAGCACCACCGTACTTCCTCACCGCGCCCATAAAGGCATCACTCTCCCTCACCAGCGTCGTCATAAGGTTCGGCTCTCCCAACTATCCCAGCCATCGAGAAGTGGACTGTCACGAGCCTACGGATAGCTCTGTCCAATCAGGATGTCATCCCCAGCAGGCGGATGAGCAAGGCCGAGCTGTACGGCATCGCAGCGACCGCCTCCACAGAGGCCCGTTCTTCCATCTCAAGCGTAGAAGCCAGCATCGCCACAGCGACCGCCTCCGCAGAGGCCCGTTCTTCCATCTCAAGCGTAAAAGCCAGCATCACCACAGAGGCCAGTGCTCCCGTCTCGCGCTCTGCCGCATCATACTTCACAGCAGAAGCCACCTCAAGCCCCCACCCTGGAAGCCGCCGCTAGCGTGAGGCTGCCTCCGTTAGCTGCTCCAGCGGCCGCTATTCCCTCCCTTCTCTCTCTTCCACAGGCCCGACCGCACTTCTCATTGGCTTCAGAAACAGCGATGCCGGTCCCAGTCAAGGCACCGGCTTTGGAACCGCCTCCTGTCTCCGGCAACATCAGGACCCAGATTCTGGCAGAAGTTCAGGCTGCTGGCGCCTGACGTGGATCCCCTGCCAACACCTGCACCTCCCTATTTGGAGCTGATCTTCCAATAAACCACCCCCTGAAAACCCTCCTAGATGCCTCTCTCAACTCCATCATTCAAGCCGTCTCCCCCCAGGATCCTCCAATCATATCTCATCACATGGAAAAGCTTCAGGCCATTTCACCAGGCATTCAAGATTCCTTTTCCTGATTTTCTCTCCTCAAAATCACCTCCTTCTCCTTCCTCAACACTTCAAAAAACCTTCAGGCCAGCTCAATTAAAGGGTACCTGAGCGGAGTCCAGTTCTTCCATAAAATCATATTCAACTCTCCATCATCAGCCATAGCCAGCTCCCAAACATCTACGATCATCAAGGGCATCCAGAGAACCCAGCCTGCCCATCCAGACGCCAGGCAACCCATAACCCTGTAAATACTCACCAAATGTTCATCCTGCCATTCTTCGGTTTTCTAAGATGCTCGGAAATCTCCACCACATCTACTTTTAACCCTCTAGTTCACCCAACCATATCCAACGTATCATTACTCGATCCAGAAACAATGTCATACTCCATTAAGCAAAGTAAGACCAAACCAGGAGAGGCCATTTCGGCTACATTTTCAACCTCCATTCACCGATTCAACCTTATCAACCCCTTCTAGCCTACCTTCACGTCAGGAAACCTTAGACCAAAGCCACATCAGATCCTCTCTTTGTCGGCGACTCTAACCACCCGGCCACACGCTTCTGGTTCCAAAAGCACCTTAAAGCCGTTCTGCTCCAATCTGGCATCCAATCCCGCGCTTCCATCTCAAGCGTAGAAGCCAGCATCGCCACAGCAACTGACTCCGCAGAGGCCTGTGTTTGCATCTCAAGTGCAGAAGCCAGCATCGCCGCAGCGACCGCCTCCGCGGAGGCCCGTGCTTCCATCTCAAGCATTGAAGCCAGCATCACCGCAGCGACCGCCTCTGCAGAGGCCCGCGCTTCCATCTCAGGCATTGATGCCAGCATCGCCGCAGAGGCCCGCGCTTCCATCTCAAGCGTAAAAGCCAGCATCGCCGCAGCGACCACCTCCGCAGAGGCCCTTGCTTCCAACTCTAGCGTAGAAGCCAGCATCACCGCAGTGACCACCTCCGCAGAGGCCCTTGCTTCCAACTCTAGCGTAGAAGCCAGCATTGCCGCAGCGACCGCCTCCGCAGAGGCCCGTGTTTCCATCTCAAGTGTAGAAGCCAGTATCGCTGCACCGACCGCCTCCACAGAGGCCCTTACTTCCAACTCTAGCGTGGAAGCCAGCTTCGCCGCAGCGACCGACTCCACAGAGACCCGCGCTTCCTTCTCAAGCATAGAAGCCAGCATCGCCGCAGCAACCACCTCCGCAGAGGCCCTTGCTTCCAACTCTAGCATAGAAGCCAGCATCGCCGCAGCGACCGCCTCCGCAGAGGCCAGCGCTTCCATCTCAAGCATTGAAGCCGTAGAAGCCAGCATCGCTGCAGCGACCGCCTCCGCAGAGGCCCGTGTTTCCATCTCAAGTGTAAAAGCCAGCATCGTGGCAGCGACCGCCTCCACAGAGGCCCTTGCTTCCAACTCTAGCGTAGAAGCCTGCATCGCTGCAGCGACCGCCTCCGCAGAAGCCCGTGCTTCCATCTCAAGCGTAGAAGCCAGCATCGCTGCAGCGACCGCCTCCGCAGAAGCCCGTGCTTCCATCTCAAGCATAGAAGCCAGCATCGCCACAGCGACTGCCTCCGCAGAAGCCCGTGCTTCCATCTCAAGCGTAGAAGCCAGCATCGCTGCAGCGACCGCCTCCGCAGAAGCCCGTGCTTCCATCTCAAGCATAGAAGCCAGCATCGCCACAGCGACTGCCTCCGCAGAGGACCGTGCTTCCATCTCAAGCGTAAAAGCCAGCATCGCCGCAGTGATCGCCTCCGCAGAGGCCAGTGCTCCCATCTCACGCTCTGCAGCATCATACTTCACAGCAGAAGCCAGCATCGCAGCAGCATTCACACCAGCAGGGGCCAGTACCGCCATCACATGCTCTACTACAGCGGACGCCCTCCTTCATTCGGCTCCTTTTAGAAACAGTCTTACCACCGGGGACACCCACGAAGCCCTGCCTGCTGGATCTGAAATCCCCCTCATCACAAACTCCACATGCACTGCTTTCAGCCACTTACAGAAACCAACATCTCACCGCTCCAGCAGACACCCTCAGCCTCAACCATCACCGGTGGAGCCCCTATCCCAGCTTTCCATCTCATCACAATCACATCTCCCAAGGAGCCCTCATTCTATCATCTTTAACCGAACGCAAGTCACCACCTCCGCAGCACCTAGTATCGCGTTTGCGGGGTATGCGTACTCCGGTTGCTGTCCCACATTTACCATGCTTTGGGGGGTGTGCTCTGGGCTTGAGCTGGTTCTGAGCTCGGCACACCTACGCTAACCAGGGTAGAGTGCTCCGGGTTCGGATAGATCGGGCGAGCTCGGAGCCCGCTCCCTGGACAGCACGCCAAATATGCATAACCTCCATACCCACGCTCTATCATTATTACTTCTGCAACATTGCTGTTATCTGCGCAGGCAACTCGTGAATAACCGCAAAGTTGCTATTTAGCATGCTCAATTTCGGAAGAAAAAAAAATCCAGAAAAACTCAAGTTCCACCAAGATGCATGCTGAGAAAATCCCTGCCAGGGAAATTGAAGAAAGGCGAGGCAGAACTTGGTACATACCACACACAAAAGCACAAACTTCGAGGTGCGTTTGATTGTGCAGCCACTTACCAAGGGATGTCACTGAACACCCAGCTCTTACAGGGACCAGATTTTAACAGTTGCCTTATTGGTGTGCTGACAAGGTTTAGACAAGAGCCTGTAGCCTTCGCTGCAGATGTGGACGAGATGTTTCATCAAGTCCATAACGTTTTTGGTGCCACGTCATCACCAAATTGTGTAATTTTTGCACTACAGAGGTGTGCACAGGACAACAGCACATTATACAGACCAGAGGTGATCAAAACATTTTTGAGTAACTTCTATGTGGATGACTTTTTGAAGTCTGCAGCAACTGACCAACAAGAAGTTGCTCTGATAAATAGTCTGTATAAGCATCAGGATGTATACAATGATGTATAAGCATCAGGTGGATTTAATTTCACTAAGTGCATTTCTGTGCTTGACTAAGTGCAGCTTCTTCGCACTGTGCTTGCATCTATACGTCAAGAAGACAGAGAAAGGAGAAAGACAGACTGCCAAGAGACAGAGCATTGGGAGTTCTATGGTGTGTAGACGCCAGAAAAACACACATTGATGTTTAAAGTGGTTTTGCAGGGAAAGCCCCTGACAAGAATAGGGATATTGTCTATGGCAAGCTCTATTTATAATCCTTTTGGTATGCTGTCTCCAGTCATTCTACCTGTAAAGCAAATACTGCAGGAACTTTGTAGAACAAAGCATGGTTTGGATGACTTTATTCCAGAATCTGGAATCTGGGGCTGCTTTTCCTGGTTCTCTACTTACCTCCATGACTGTGAATTTTACATCTCAGTACAGGACTCTAAATCTTCCACTGCCCCCCTGAAGCAAGTTCAAGTTTATTTCTAAAGCACTGAACAAAACAACAAAGTTGACCATTGGGCTGTTCAAACGAAAAACAATTAAGAGAGGAAAACAATAAAACAAAGAAATAAATTATTGTGTCGGGAAAACAATCCCCGCTTTTGCAGAAGTTACATGAGAGAACATGGCGCAGACACAATATAGGCTGCAGAAAGTTCTTTATTTTCACTAGCAGCTAAACACGTGTGGCCATCTTCCGAGCCACCGGAGCACACCACCTGGCGCTATCTTTTTCTTGTCATTCTTTGAAAGTTTTTTGCGATGGTTTTTCGGGTGTGCATAAGTCCATTAACAAACTGTGAGTCCTTTTCCCCACAATCGTTAGGAAAACGGCCTTCGTTTTTTTCATCGGTATCTTTCAAACCATTAGATGCGAAATACTGTTCTAGCCTTTCTAAATAGGCGTACTTTTCCTCACTTTCATCAAAGTGGAAATCCTTGGGCTTACCAAAAGCCATTTTGACTGACTGTGTCCATAGTTGTCCTCTTCCATGCTGACTCTGTCTCAGGCCTCATCGGAGTTACTCATAACTCCTTTCAGTAACAAATTCCATCCTCGTCGCCAAACTGTTGTGTTGGGAAGACAATCCCCGCTTTTGCAGAAGTTACATGAGAGAACACGGCGTAGACACAATATAGGCAGCAGAAAGTTCTTTATTTTCACTAGCATCTAAACACGTGTGGCCATGTTCCGAGCCAACGTGGCGCTATCTTTTTCTTGTCACTTCCGGATTTACAGGGGCGTAACATACCACAGTTGGTCCAATCAGACACGTTAAACATAACTGTAAACCAATAACATGTTTTAGTCTGATAACAGTATAAGTACTTCTTAAAAATATTATCTTTCTCTTGGTGTACAACACCACAGCTCCTCCCCTGTAAGCTTATTTCTTCACATAACCTTTAAACATATCCTTAACTCGTTAACCTTATCGTATTACAAAAACATGTTACATTTACATACATGTTGTATACAATTTCAGAACAGGTTTTTTTTATAATTTCAACCTCTGTGGAGCACGCCTGCTATGCACAGGACGAGTTTGTTCAGAAACTCTTTCAGTGGCTTCTACTGAATTAGTAGTCGGGGAGCCAAAGTCTCAAAAGCTCAATAAAATGGGTTGAACCTGACATGGTCTGCCATACTTTTTATTTGTGTTTTTTCTGTTAACTTTGACCCTAAGAACCAATAATTGGAGGGTCTGCTCATTGCGAAACATTGCGAGAAAAAAATTGTGGCCATTTTAGCGTATGTACCCTTCATTTTTTATCAGAAAAATGTGAAAAATCCTCAAATCCTCGGTTGGGTAAGCTGTCAATAAATGAATTCCAGATGCACAGAACACATGTGGTGACAACATCCAATGAAAAAATAACTCTTAAAACACATTTCTACATGATTTTGGCCCAATTTAATGCAAAAAATTAGGCGTTTTCTCACTTTTTTCAAATATTTTCATCTTTACTTCATTGGCAATCAACTGGCTCAGATCAACGTTGGCGATCAACAGGCTCAGAACCTCAATAGAATTTTAGGCTACTCTCAAAATTCCGAAAGACATACTGGATATTTAACATCATGGCACACTTACACACACGCACATGATCTTAGTAATTTGAATGAGTTTGGAACCGTTCCAACCAACGGTTACTAACAGACTTCTAAGCTGCTCATCATTGTCTGTGGTAAGTGACAGTGACTTTAGTGAATACCGGTAAGTCTGCCCCAGCGTTTTGGGAAAAGAATGGTAATGTGGATATTGTAATGGTAATTAACTGAAAGGACCACGCCAGTCTTCAAACTGGTCTTCAAAGTATATTTCTGATGATTTCTCATCCCAAACGTATCCCTGTAGCAGCAGCATTCGATCTCTACTAGTTTACTTAGCTAGCTTTAGCCGGAAATAGGAATAGGAGAGAAGGAGCGTGGAGGAGAATGGACAGGAGGAGAGGGGAGAGGAGTGAACTGAACAGGAGAGGATAAGAGTGATGAGGAGAGAACAGGAGAGGAGTGATGTGAATTGGAGAAGAATGAAGGATGGAACATGAGTTCTCAACCAAGCAGCTGGAGAGAAAGCTGCTCAGTACCATCTATACTGCTTGCATTATATGTCAGAAAACAGACAGTGACACTGGTCCTCTTCAGAAACTGACAAATCAAGGCTACCCATCCCTCCTATATGCTGTAACCAACAGAAAGGATGATATCTCATACAGACTTGACAATGAGCTGCAACCTCAATGTGACTTTCTGGGGAGGAATCCTTTGTGGCACACACAATGTCGTGCAAAGTAAACAAATCATAAAACTGTTGACCAGAAGAGGAAAAAAGTTGAAAAGCCAGAAGGCACTTCATTTGAAGCAGAACTTAATCCTGAGCCAGACAGCAACAGGCCTACTAAAAAAAACATGAAACATGGCAACTTATGACAGACAGAATGCAGTATGGGAAAAAGCAAACAAACTTGAAGATGAAGAGATGCTACACAAGATTCATGGTCCTGATGGAAACAAGTGTACTGATATGATTGCTGAGGACTTCCGTTACCACAAGGAATGCATGACCAACTATCTGACAAAGCATTCTCATTCAAAAAGACTAGTACTGCCACCACTCCACATGATGCTGCACTGAACCAACTCATATCTCGGATAGATGAGCCCCTTTCCAAAGAGAATGCCATATTCTTCGTTACAGCTTTGAGGGATGAATTCCTTAAATACTTGGAAAGCCATGGAGTTCACAATGTTACCTCATACAGATCACAGTCCTTGATTGCCCGCCTAACAGTGTTAGTTTGTGAAAAACTCTTTCCGAGCGCTGCAGAGTCACACCAACGGTTAGTTTACCTCTACTGAAAACCCGCCAGCCAGCCCTGGAATCTTCTCAGCCTTTTCAAACCAAGGAAAGCCACCTCAGTCTACAAGATCATCAAAAGAGTCGCTCCCTGGTTAGAGTTGAAACAGAGCCTAAGCTTCCTGTGTGTCTAGCAGAACCTCTTGACCACATGAGCATCCTCTGGCATTTGGTGCATAGCTGCCCTACTGTACTATTGGAGGACTTGAAACCAAGTTGCGCTGCTCCAACATGGAGTTTATTCCAAGCATTTCTCATCCCAGATACCACCCCTGCAACTGTGATCAGCTATGGTCCGTTCTTCCCCAAGTCACCAACAAACCCAGATGTGGTTGAACAGTCTGTTCAGTACTGCATGGATGTGTCGAGAAAACATTGTCAAGAGTATGCCATCATCACATGTGACCAAGCAATCTATGAGGTGGTTCTGAGTCTGCAAAAGAAGAACAAAGAGAAGTATGCCAAATTTATCTTGCGTATGGGTGGCGTCCATATTGCTCAGAATTTCCTTGCAGCCATTGGGCATTTGATGCAGTCCACTGGAATTGAAGACATAATGGTTGAAGCTGATGTCTGTCTCCGTGGAACAGCAAACAAAATCATCAGTGGGAAAGACTACTATGCAATGCTGCATGCCCACACTATGGTGTATGCAGCCATGTTTGCCCTACACTGGGGAGCATTTACCAGATGGTTGGTCAATGAAGAGAAGGACCTGGAGTGCATGTGTGTGCTTAGCAACAATGTCCAGCTACTACTAGATTCCCTGTCAGAAGAGGATGTAGAGAAGGCAACTTCTGCGTGTGCGAAGCAACTGACCAACTGATAAAGCTGTCATTTTTAATGGCTGAGTTTGATGAAGCGCGTACCTCACCTACCACAAAGCTATGGATATGGTGATGATTCTTAGACGGTTCATCCATGCTGAGCGTGCAGGTCTGTGGGAGGAACACCTGGCTGAAGTGGAAAGGATGTTACCATACCTTGTAGCTGCTGGCCACTACAAGTACGTATCCTGCCTGCCCCACTGCCTAGAAGCTATGAGAAGCTTGACTACACTGGCTCCAAACATCTGTAGGGAATTCAAGGACGGGAAGTTCACTGTACATCAAACAGAAGGACGGTTCAATGGTGTCTGGACAGACATGGCACTTGAAAAAACCTACAACCGTGATGCCAAGACAAAACTCTTCACTGGCATCAGTCAGCAGCCAGCAGCCATGGAGAAATACTTGAAAGCTCTTCCAGTTCTGACAGCTGTGTCAGAGCAGACAAAGGCAATGGCACACCTAGATGCGGATGACACCAAACATCATGAGGACAAGGACAGCCAAGGTGCAAAGGAGGCAGAAGGTGTAAGGAAAATAACAGATGTCATCAACAACCAGATGATCAATCCTTTCACATGTGCAGAACAGGAGCTGATCAACATTTCAACAGGCCACATCTGCTGACTTGATCTGCACTCGTGAAAAAGGACTGGAGGCACTGGCTGCAGCAAGAAGAACAGACAGTGATAAAGTAACCCAAATTAAACGTTCAACCTTCGCAGCAAAGCCAAAGAAGTCAATGTCAATGGCATTCAAAGCCAAAAAGGTCTATGAGGAGGAGAGTGCAGTTGTGCGGAACCTGTACTTTGTTCAGGACTTAGAGGAAGACAGGAAGGTGGAAGTGTTTGGCCATGAATGGACAAGTTGCCCAGCCTCCCTGTTTGAGCCAGATCTGTCCCTTGATCAAAGTTATGCAATGCGTAAAGGAAACAAGCCAGACTACCTGGCTGCAATTAAGACAGCCCTTGGCAGCTCACGGGGGGAAGTGGACAAACTACTGCCGTCTGAAAAGCCTGTTGCAATGGTAGTAGATGCCATGGCGTTCATTCAACGTTACCAACATCTTGGGAGCAGCACCTTCCATGAACTGCAAGGAAAGTACCTGAGGCAGCTCCTTGGAAACCTCCCAGACAAGTGTTACTGCATTCACTTTGTTGGTGATCGATATGATTTCTCCCCTGCTGAAAGTCTGAAAGGTGAGGAACGAGAATAGAGGATGAAGACATGCCCCAGCAAAATGAAGGATACTCTCCCTATACCTGAATGGAAATGCTTCATTCACAATCCACTGAATGAAGCTAATCTGTTGAACTACATGGGGGACGAATGGGCAGCTCAGAACAAGTCACTTCTTGCAGGATGCACACTTATTCTTGGTGGAATCTTTTATGATCCTGGTCGCACTGTCCTCTTGTCAGCGGATTGTCAGGTTGAGCTTCCAGAACTTTCCTGTGAGAAACATGAGGAGGCAGATACCAGGATGTTTGCTCACATTGCATACTCAGTACAAATTCTGCACCATAAACGGGCTGCAGTGGTTGCGACTGACACAGATATGCATGTACTACATCACACACATGGATGGGTTGCAGGAGCAGTGGGTTAAGACGATGGATATCTCCCTACCAGTTCATGCCATCACAGAAGCTCTGGCGGGGAAGTATGATGTTGCAGCTTCAGATCTTACATCCCCTCTCCTCAGCACCTACATACTTACTGGATGTGACACAGTGAGCTATCTGTACAGAAGAGGAAAAAGGCGGGCCTACACAACTGCTATTAAACACCTGACAGACCTTCTGCCGCTGTGCAGGTACGGTGACCCTGAGGAAAGCCTGGATGTTCAGGAAGAGGTTATAACAGCAGCACGGCAATACATGGTGTCACTTTATGACAGGAGTGACTTTGGTGGTACTCTAGATGCACTGCGAGCCCATCTCCTTGTGAGCATCAAAGGAGACATGCGTTGCCTTCCACCAACTGAAGATGCCTTCCTATTACACCTTCGCCGACCCCTGCATCAGTTGGCTGTGTGTAAGCGGGCACACATGGTTCAGCCAACCAGCTGCCACTGATTTTGGGAGACAACTTGTCAATGGCAAATTGGTGGCAACCATGATGCTGAAAGAGGCAAAACCATCTGAACTCAAACACAGCAAATACTGCCATTGCAAGAAAAGCATGTGTGCCCAAGGATGCTCCTGTGCAAGAGCCAATGTGAAGCGTGGCATTGCATGTCTCTGCACCGGGGAACCCAACAGATGTTCAAGGATTGAACTTGCACTTGAAGACAGGGACACGCAAGTAGGCTGTGTGTGTGTGTGTGTGTGTGTGTGTGTGTGTGTGTGTGTGTGTGTGTGTGTGTGTGTGTGTGTGTGTGTCTGTGTGTGTTAGGGAGAGAGAGAGGGAGGGTGCATCTTTTATCGCGCTGCTGTATTGTGTGACACATTTCCATTGGGAGAACAGGGTTATGTTGAAATTAAAAAGATGCCCAGGCCATGATATTTAATAATGTGGACATTAACAACCATGTTAAATATCCAGTATGTCTTTCGGAATTTTGAGAGTAGCCTAAAATTCTATTGAGGTTCTGAGCCTGTTGATCGCCAACTAGTAGTGAAATCATCACAGATCCAATGATTTTGGTTGGATTTTTAATTTTTTTTTGTGGAATGAGTATACTGTTTGGTGAAAAGAATGGCATATTGACTGATGTCATAACTTGGGGGTATAGTTGATTGCCAATGAAGTAAAGATGAAAATATTGGAAAAAAGTTAGAAAACACCTGTTTTTTTGCATTAAATTGGGCCAAAATCATGTGGAAATGTGTTTTAAGAGTTACGTTTTCATTGGATGTTGTCACCACATGTGTTCTGTGCATCTGGAATGCATTTATTGACAGCTTACCCAACCCACTGAGGATTTGAGAAAAAAAAACATTTTACACATTTTTCTGATAAAAACTGAAGGGTACATACACTAAAATGGCCACATTTTTTTTTTTGCAATGTTTCTGGCAGAGCAGACCCTCCAATTATTGGTTCTTAGGGTCAAAGTTAACAGAAAAAATACAAATAAAAAGTATGGCAGACCATGTCAGGTTCAACCCATTTTTGAGACTTGGGCTCCCCGACTATAGACAACGATCCAATGGCGTTATCGCCCAACAATGCAGTCTCAGTTCTTTTTTAATTAACAGTTTCATTGTCCTTGGCAATGTCCATTTCAATTTCGTCAGGGTCCCAGAGTCCTCGGTCCGGAACCAGGCATGGTTAAACAACCTCACTGTAACCCATAAGTTTACTACCCAACATGTTATTAACATGCCGCATTACACAGTTTTCATTTACATCAACCATGTAAGTTACTGGACCCAACACTTTTGAAATTGTACCCTTTAACCATTTCTCCTCTCCCCTGTAATTTTTTACCTAAACTTGTTGACCAACAGTCAAGGTTCTGACCTTACGGGGCTTGTAAGTTTTTTCAGATTGATCACACTTTAAAACCTGTGAAAACTGCGGCTTGACAAGAGACAATCTGGTTCGAACTGACCTTTTTAGGAATAATTCTGCAGGTGTCTTGTGAGTAGTACTATGAGGCATATTGCGGTAGCTGTACAGAAAATTAGCTACGCAGTGCTGAAGTGACTTACCACCTCCTGCTCTGTTCTTTGCAAGTGCTTTATTAAGGTTCTGCACCAACCTTTCAGCTAAGCCATTAGAGGCAGGATGGTACGCAGGCGATTTAGTGTGTTTTACCCCATTAAGCAGTAAGAATTCCTCAAATTCTATGGAAGTAAATTGGGGCCTATTGTCCGTTACGACTTCCTGAGGAAGACCTTACACTGCAAACAGATTTCTTAGCACGTCAATAGTTTTTGCAGAAGTACAGGATTTCATAGGAAAAATTTCAGGCCATCTAGCGTAAGCATCCATTACCACTAAAAACATTTGCTTGTGACTTTCAGCAAAATCTAAGTGGATTCTCTCCCATGGTCCTGAAGACTATTTCCATGTGTGTACCGGGACAGGGGCAGGCATACTTCTCTGTTGCTGACACGCATCACATTGACTCACTAACTCCTCAATGTTTACATCAAGTGTGGGCCACCAAAAAAAAACTTCGGGCCAGTGATTTCATCTTAACCATACCCCAGTGATTATCCTGAAGTTCTGCCAACAGACTACCATGTAACTTTTCAGGTATAACTACACATTACTCCCAAAGAAGACATCCCTGTTCAACAGAAAGCTCAAATTTCTTAGAAAAATATGGTTTGAACTTTTCTTCAGGACAATGTTTCGGTCAACCACACATCACATGTTCCTTGACCTGTTTAAGCACAAGGTCAAATTCTGTTGCTGTGACTGGGTAAGTCCTCAAGGTACGACACTCTGAACACTCTAATTTCATACTTGTACGCAGACATAATGAATGACCATCTCTGCATCCTAGCAGCTGCAAGTGTAGGCACCCCTGTTTTAGGTCCTAGAATTTTTAGCAGTGGCTTATGGTCTGTTATTAATATGAACTGTTTTCCAAACAAATAATCATGGAATTTCATTACTCCAAATAGGGCTGTCACGATTATTAAATAATCGTCTCATCGCGATTGTTTGACCTCATCGCGATGGTTTCAGATCATCGCAATTATCGCACATCTCTATAGAAGACACTAGGGGGAGCTGTAGTGCATCTGCATATTGCATATTTTAGTGTATATATGGTTACTAAAGCATGGTAATACTTGTAAAATGTACCACCACAACTCAATCACTTAAAAAAACGAAAACATATACAAATTACTTGCAGTACAATTTAATATTATTTAAGCAAATCTCAGTGTGAAAACCAGTCTACCAAAATATCATTAACACACAAGTAAAATATTATTGTAGTCTTGCAAGTGAGAAAAAACAGACTAGAAGCTTTTCTACGACTGATAGTATTTTAATTGTGGCTTCAATTCACTCCTGATCAATTTACT
Source organism: Triplophysa rosa (assembly GCF_024868665.1). NCBI lineage: Eukaryota > Metazoa > Chordata > Actinopteri > Cypriniformes > Nemacheilidae > Triplophysa > Triplophysa rosa. Next base: position 203,423 of record NW_026634163.1, read on the forward strand.
TAATTTACAAGTATTTGACAGGTAAAAACCTAAACCTTAAATATATGACAACCTAATTTTTTCCAATGTATTTCCAAGAAAAAAAACAGTCTTGTATTCAGAACAATATGGTCGTTTCAATCACTGAATCAAAAATGTATGAGAATTAAATGTCAAAGCTCAAAAACAGACAATTAATTGTCATAATCGTCAAAGCCCTAAAACAGACAATTAATCGTCATAATCGCAATGATTTATTAGACAATTAATCGTCAGTCAAATTTCATACTCGTGACAGCCCTAACTCCAAATACCAGCCCTAAAGCCTCTTTTTCTATTTGAGCGTAATTTCACTCTGTTTGGTCAACATTATAGAAGCAAAAGCGATAGGTCTTTCACTACCGTCTCTCATTCAGTTTGAGATTACAGCACCGACCACATGCTAAACTAATGGTAGCTCAGCATCGAAATGAACTAGCACAGTATTTGACGTCAAGTGATGTTTTGCACTCATAAAAGCTGCCTGACATTTCTCAGACCACACCCAGGACACATCTTTATGCAACAGCTCTGTCATGGGCTGTTTGAGGGTGGAAAGATTAGCAATGAATTTGCCATAGTAATTTAACCGAGCTAAGACTACATCAATGTTATGTCCCAAATAAGAGACACTGCTTTGGAAAAACACGCATTTATCTCTTCAGACTCTAAGGTTATATGCTTGTAACCTTTTTAGCACTTCTTCCAAAACTTCCATGTGCTCTTGTGTGTCACGTCCTGTAATTAAAATATCGTCAAGATAACAGATGACACCATCCATCCCTTGCGATATCTGATCCATTATTTTTTGGAAAATTGCGGGCGCACTAGCGACCCCATAAGGTAGCCTATTATAAGCATACAGCCCTTTTTGTGTATTGATAGTAAGATAGCGCTTAGAGCTTTCCTCTAGTGGCACATGTTGATACGCTTGAGACAAATCCAATTTTGTGAATTTCTGACCTTCTGACAATTTAGCAAAAAGGTCCTGTGTTCTAGGTAAGGGACACTGCTCTACCTCCAACCAAGGCTTAATGGTAACTTTGTAATCTCCACATATGCGTACACTGTGATCCTTTTTTGGAATACAGACAATGGGAGCTGCCCATTCACTGTAACTGACCGGAGAAATTACACCTTCTGCTTTTAACTTGCTTAAGTTTTTTTTTTAAATCACAGAAACAGCTGCACCCGTGTCTACCTCCATTTTCACACGCACATCATTGATTCGAACATGGACATAATAAGGTTTGTTTACTTTGTCCCCCTTAGTCTCTAGAGCAAACACTTCTGTCCCTTGCATATCACCTCCTCCGCAAACCTCGCTGGCTTGTGCCTCCGCAGCGTTATCGAATCTCTCTCTTTGTAGCTGGGGTGCGTTGCAATATTTCTTTTTCTCGGGTGCGCTCAACCTGATTTTGCCAAGTGGTTGATGACCTAAGGACAACATTTTTATAAATAATATAACCCTAACCATAACTTACCCCTAAAATCAGAGGGAAATGATAAGTGAAAAACAATGGTCTAGAAGCGCCTAATACTGGTTGGAAGATTAAATTTAAAAGTAATAGGTTTAATTATATAAGTACTTCTTACAAATATTTTCTTTCTCTTGGTGTACAACACCACATAAACAAACATAGAACTAATATAAAACTATCAGAGGAGAGGCCGCACTTTGACGCTCAGCCAGAGGCACAATTCTCCATTAATTACATATCGCTAATGTGGTGATGCGATCGCCCGGTCTAGCTATGGTTGCGGAAATGGTATGGTCCATGGGTATAATAGTAGACATGACCGGTAGCTAACTAGGTGTGTTATTCAGGGCCTCGGGAGTGTTGTAATTTCCGGTGTGCCTGGCTGCACGTTCAGGAGTGTGGCTGAGGAGTACTGCGGGCACGTTGAACGGCTGTTTACTTTTGTGAGCGGTTAACGCAACTCAACTTTATTTAAATAGCGCTTTTTACAATTTTCATTCAATTTACAAAGCAGCTGTACATAAGACATATTGACTATAAGCAAACCAATTAAAGTTGTACCTGCAAAAACAAGAAAAAGGTGAAAACAAAGAAGACAGACATACCCACATACAAAACACTCCACACACACAATATGCACACGTACTAACACACAGACACACACACACGGACCCGCACGCACACACACATGTACACAGACAAGTACGCACATACACAAAGACACGCACTCGCGCACACACACACACACACACACACACACACACGCACAGTGAGAGCACACATTTAAGATAAAGGAGAGAGAAGCACAGATCAAATATAACAGAATATACATTTCTATATGCAATATTAATCCGTCAATAGTTAAGCAGTATTCTTGGTTGTTACTTATAGCAGTTTTCGGTCCAATAAGTAACACTTCTGTTTTGTCTGAGTTCAGTAATAAAAAGTTGTTACTCATCCAGTTTTTTAGATCGACTATGCATTCCATTATTCGATGGAACTGCTGTGTTTCATGAGGCTTCGAGGAAGTATAAAGTTGAGTATCATCAGCATAACAGTGAAAGCTAACTCCGTGTCGCTTTATTATATCTCCTAGAGGTAGCATGTATAATGCGAAGAGCAGAGGCCCTAAGACTGAGCCCTGTGGTACACCGTACTGGACTTGCGATTTGCGTGACACCTCATTGTTTATTGCTACAAATTGAAAACGGTCGGATAAATAAGATTTAAACCATTTCAAAGCTATTCCCTTAATGCCGACATAATTTTCGAGTCTATGTAGGAGTGTGCTGTGGTCAATGGTATCGAATGCAGCACTAAGGTCTAGCAGCACCAATAACGAGATACAACCTCGGTCAGACGCCAATAGCAGATCATTTGTAACTCTGATCAAAGCAGTCTCTGTACTGTGACATGCTCTAAATCCAGACTGGAATTCTTCATTGATGTCATTCCTTTGGAGGAAGGAGCATAATTGAGTTGAAACTACTTTTTCCAGAACTTTAGATATGAAAGGTAGATTCGATATAGGCCTGTAGTTCCTTAGTTCTCTAGGGTCGAGTTGGGGTTTTTTGACAAGGGGCCTTATAACAGCCACCTTATATGCTTTAGGCACATGTCCTAATGTCAGAGATGAGTTAATAATACCAAGAAGAGGATCTATAATTTCTGGGAGCATCTCTTTCAGTAGATTTGTAGGTATAGGGTCTAGTATGCATGTTGTTGATTTAGATGATCTAATAATTTTAGACAGCTCATCTTGATCTACGGTATAAAATAATTGCATTTTCTCCTTAAGGGCGCTGTAGTTAGTTTGTTCAGCGGGTTTCACTTCTGATTGCATTGTTATAATTTTTTCTCTAATATCTTGGATTTTATATGTGAAGTAGTTCATAAATTCATCACTGCTATGCTGATATACAGGATCAGAAGTCACTGACGATTTATTTTTTGTTAATTTAGCCACCGTGTTAAATAAAAACCTAGGGTTGTGCTGGTTTTCTTCTATTAGTGATGAAAAGTAGGCGGATCTAGAAGTTTTTAGGGCTTTCCTGTATTTTCGAATACTATCCTTCCATGCTGTACGAAATACCTCTAATTTAGTTTTCTTAAAGTTGCGCTCCATTTTTCGGGCCGCTTTCTTTAGAGCCTGAGTGTGTTCATTATACCACGGTGTGGGGCTGCCATTTTTAATCTTCTTTAAACGTAGTGGAGCAACTTTGTCTAGCGTTACCGAGAAGGTGGAATTAAAATTTTCAGTGGTAATGTCAAGATCTTCAACGTTATTTCTCATGATTTGAGACAATTCGGGCAGATTATCGAGAAACGCATCTTTGGTAGTTGAAGTTATTGTTCTACCATATTTGTAACAATGAGTTTTATTTGCAGCCGTAGGCCAGTGAAGCAAACATAATACCAGATAATGATCCGAAATGTCTTCACTCTGCTGAAGGATTTTAACGTCGTCCACATTTATACCGTAAGACAGTATTAAATCTAAAGTATGATTACGAAGGTGAGTGGGTCCTGACACATGTTGACTAACGCCCATGGAGTTAAGAGTGTCTTTGAAAGCCATTCCTAAGGCATCTGTAACGTTATCTACGTGGATGTTAAAGTCACCAACGACAAGGAGTCTATCTGCGGCCAGTACTAGTTCTGATAAGAACCCACCAAATTCTTTAATAAAATCTGTGTGGTGCCCTGGAGGCCTATATACAATAGCTAGAATCAATTTAAAAAGTGTTTTATCTTTAGTATTAGGTGTTGAAACATGAAGAACCATGACTTCAAAAGAATTATATTTAGAGTTCGACTTCTGGGAAATGCTAAGAGAGTTATTGTAAAGTGCTGCGACACCTCCCCCTCTGCCTTTTAGACGAGGCTCGTGTTTATAATAATAATCTTGGGGGACAGATTCATTTAAAGCAATATAATCATCTGGTTTTAGCCATGTTTCTGTCAAACAGAGCATGTCTATTTTATGATCTGTTATCATATCGTTAACAAAAAGTGCTTTATTAGAGAGAGATCTAATATTTAGCAATCCGAGTCGTAACAGTTGATTATCTGTATTTTGTTCATGTTTAGTTTGTTTAACGTTTATTAAATTACTTTCAAGAGGTTTACGCATTATTTTATGTTTGCTAATCCGGGGGACAGACACAGTCTCTATTTTGTGATGTTTGGGAGAACGGATTACTACATGTTGTACATTTTGTGTATTCTGCGACGTGAGACGGCAAGCAGACAGTTGGTTAAGCCATACTGTCTGCTCCCTGACCTGGGCCCCAGCGAGTCAAGTTTTAGCATTAGCATTAAGACTTTTTGCCATATTTCTAGACAGGATGGAAATCCCAGCCCAGGAGGGATGGAGACCATCTCGTTTCAACAGGTCAGGTCTGCCCTCAAAACTCTTCCAGTTATTTATAAAAACTATATCATTCTGCAGGCACCACTCAGACAACCAGCCATTTAGTGATGATAATCTGCTATAAATCTCATCACCACGATAAACAGTGAGGGGGCCAGAGAATATTACAGTGTCTGACATCGTGCTTGCGAGCTCACACACCTCTTTAATATTATCTTTTGTGATCTCCGATTGACGGAGTCGAACATTATTTGTGCCGACGTGAATAACAATCTTACTGAATTTACGATTAGCCTTAGCCAGCACATTTAAATATGACTTGATGCCTCTATGTTAACGTTCCAAACAATAGAATCACCGATAACTAGGGCACTTTCAGCAGGTTTCTCAGTCGGTGCGTCAATGAGCGGGGCAAACCTGTTCGAGACTGTAATTCAAACAGTCGAGTGATGTTTTGTCCTGCGACTATGCCGTCTCACAGTTACGAAGTTTCCCAGCTGCGGGGGATTTTCAACCGGAACCAAGCTGTGCGCTAATGTTGCTCGCATCCAAAGTGTTTTCTATGGTCCCTACACTCTTACTATCCTCAGATAATGATCGGATGCGATACTCTAATTCTAAGATCTTCTCTGTCAGCCTAACTATTTCCCTGCAGTTATCGCATATAAAACCCTCGCAGCTGACAGAGAAGGCTAAGCTAAACATATGACATGAGGTGCAAGTAACAATAATAGGAATAGAAGCCATAACTCACCGGTTTTGAAGTGCAATTCCAACTTACCAAGGTTGCTCAATGAATCGTAGTATACTAGCTTAAAAAGAGAAACAGTTAGCACACAAGACAAACCAGAGGTAAGATGATATTCCACAGTGTAAACAGAAAGGAAGCTAACACGCTATTGCTATGCTAGCGGCGTTAAGTTAATTATCACTTTTGGCTTAGAATCTTCAAGTAAATGACAAAAGCAGGGTTTTTGAGATATCAGGATAAGTTACGATAATAAAATACACTAATACTAGAGCGAAGTGTGGGGATACAAACAAACCGCCGGCAGCGATGCAGACAGGAACCGGAACCTATTTTCGCATCAAGTGCGTTGTGCAATACGAGTCATTATCTGCAGGTGTGTTACTCATTTTCACGCATGGGGTAATGGGAAGGTAATTTCTCTCTAACTTATAAGTTTGTTATGTTTCTGCAGTGATTTGGGGTGTTTGGAGGTGTTGCAGCAGGCTGAGATAGACGCTATTTTGGCGTTGTGATCCTCCCTTTTGAGTAAAACTAACTACTACCTGTATATATAATGGATGCCTGAACCGGAGTGTTTCTGGACGGATGTGAACAGTGTTGTCAATGTTCGCGTTGATTTGCTGATTTGCTCGACTTATCTTTCTCTCCTGCATATATAATGGATGCCTGAACCAGAGTGTTTCCGGACGGAAGTGGACAGCTTCATCATTGATGAAGCTGTCTATCTCTCTCTGCCTTACGTGGGACAGTGTATTTGTCCTGGGTCTGTGTGCAGGAATAATCCAGTTTAACGATCATTCAATTTCAGCGGATAATAACTCTTTTGATGATCGGCCTCGTAGTGCGTTCTTCCCCCGCTGGTGACGCAGCTACAAGTAACGGTATTGAACTTGTGTTGAGTTGTGGACTTAAAGCGGGGTGATTACCGGATCAGAGCACTACGTATGTGTCACTATTATTGGTTGTCTTTGTGAGTATTTTTGGTCAATTAGTTTTTTTTGGTTAATTTGTTTTCTTTTGTAGTTATTTGTTTATTTTGCTTTATATGATCTTTTGTTTCTTTTGGATTGGTTTCTTTTGTTTTACAGACTGTCAAGTATCTGTTTCTTGGCTGGTTGCTTATAGGGCGACTCGGTGCTACCAATAATTTATGGGCAGTGTGGGTTGCCGTAAGGGATATACGCTGATTTCCCTTGGTAGCAAATGATATGTGTTATTGACAGTCTTTAATGTTACATTTTTGTATGTTTGTTTCTTTTCTTTCCAGAATTGGGGAACCAGTAGTGGCTGAGATCCTCTGTTTGTGGTGCTGTGGTTGTTGGTTTGCAGTGTTCACAAAGGGGAGGAGTTTTAGTGTGCTGTGATGTGAGCAAGCACAAGTGATTGCTGAGTTACTGGATAGACAGAACGACTTCCCCAGTTCTGAGTTGGAGAATGTGTGTGTTTCTGAGTGTGTGTGTGTCTGGTATTTTAGAGTGATGTATTTTCTTGGTTTTAATGATTTATATTAAAGACTAGTCTGTATTTTATATTACGTGTTTTGAATAAATTGTTTGCCATCTTCCCCTGCTGTCTGCTACCTGTCTCAGCCACTAACGAACCTGTGTGCTTTTGGTGCTTGTGTACTTGGTTTGGGTCCCCAGCCCATATCTGGGGTGGCGTAGTCGGCTCTCTCTTTGCTATCTCTCTCTCCCACACACACCGCGCACGCCACACTAACATTTACAGGAATAACATTCTTTATGTGGAGTCCTACAAATAAACTTTATGCGGAGTCCTACAAATAAAGTAAGTCGTGCTGGAGAAAAGTTTAGGCTGAAACAGATTAAAGTGACAGAGCGAAGTGTCAACATGTGATTTTTAAAACGTCTTACAAGTTCAAGTTGAGCTTTATTGTCTTTCTGCTACATGTGGGGACATACAGTGGAATGAAATGTTGTGCCTCACAGGACCACAATGCTACATAAATACAGACATACAACAGTGGAGTAAAACAAGAATAAACTTATACACAAACTAACCTACACAAACTAGCCTACTAATTTACTGAGAGAGTGACTATAAATGTACTACAGTCTATTTGCAAATGCTACAAATAAATACTGTACATGTACAAGGAAAACATTGTAAACATTGGGTTGTTAAAGGGAAGTCAAAAACCATCACAGAAATTCTAATTTACATCAGAATACCATTACAACCCAATAGCCATTTCCATTAAAACCATTAAAAAAATCTTTTTTTGTGCGTTGGGCATTATTCTAGTAGGATTTAACATCCCACCAATAGAATCCATCACATACCAGTAGAATCATTACATTTTCCAGTAAAACCAATACAAATCCCTTCCCTGCTGAAAAAAAAACAATATAAACCATTAAATATGTTATAATGGTTTTAAAAGGATTTGTACTGGCTTTAATGGAAACTGTAATGGTTCTACTGGTATGTGATGGATTCTATTGGTGGGATGTTAAATCATATTTGAAAAATGCCTAAAACACACTAAAAATTGTGTAATGGTTTCAATGGCAAAAGCTAAAGGTTCATAGTGGTATTTTAATGGAAACCAATAGAGTTTCTGTGATAGTTATATTGTTTTTTGCAGTGTGGGTTTATTTAGAAAATGCTGTAGTATGTCACAAAATGACTTCAGCTGAGTTTTATGAGAAAATTGCCAGCTGATAAAACCTGTGATTTATGGAATGTATATAACATCTTAACTGATTAAGTTAGAAACTGATTAGCACTAAACGGTAGAAAACAGTCTAGTCTTCACAGAGCTTGTTGAGTGTATAAGTATTCTGTTGCTAATAATAAACTGATGTTGATATGTTGATATCACAAAAGTAGTCTTTTCCGAATGCTCTTCTTTACATGTAGAGGCATACTGTATGCATTCGTGTTGATCTGAGACAAGTGAGTATGAGGCAGGAAGGGAAAAATCAGAGTATACTCATTACAAAAAACTAGACTACACCACTGTGTTAGGGCTGACGGTTGACAATCAGCTACCGACACACAAAAATATTTGTGTGTAGACACAAATGCTACCTCCTCAGAAAGTTGCCTACTGGGTAACCCAAACCCTAACTCCAAACATGAGAACACAAAGGTAGCACATTCTGATAGCACACTAACTTGCATAACGTCACTATGGCCCATTGTCAGTTTAAAGCTGCTCACCACCACCTGCTCACTATCTTGACCTGGCCAACCCAACCCACTCCGCTCTCTTTTTCCAAAACTGGCCACACAAGTTGCATTTTGCAAAAAGATTGTGAAGTAGACTTGAGGTGTAAGAGGGAGGTTTCTTAACCAAGTTTATTTTCTTTTTTCTTCAGCAAAACATGTGAAAGCATCTAAGAGCAGCCCTTCCCCTCCAATGGTACGGAAGATGGGAATTGTGATGCGGAGGGCTAGTCAGGTTCTGAGTGAGCATGGAGAGCGCGTGATGAAGGTTGAAGATAAGACTAGCCATCTGTTCCATGGGGCCAAACAGTTTTCAGAAGCTGCTCAGAAGGTTAGCTGATCAGAGGGTCTACACTTTTTTTCTTTTGATATAATGATTATTTTGTCTACTTTGGTATAATAATTTCTTTAGTTTGACCAACTGACCCTTCGCCCTTGATTGACATTTCTTCCGATCAAACAAACAAACAAACAAACAAACAAACAGCAGATTAGTTAAACTGACTACACAGTGCACTGTGCAATTTCAAATAGTCTTTCGCAATTGTTGCTTGTCTTCACACTGCAATAACAAGATCCCAGCTAAGAGCCATGTCAAACTGCAGGATCTCAGCCCTCACACTGTACTCTCAACTCAACTTTATTTATATAGCTCTTTTTACAATTTTCATTGTTACAAAGCAGCTGTACATAAGACATATTGACTAAGCAAAACAATTAAAGTTGTACCTGAAAAAAAAAGAAAAAGTTGAAAACACAGACAAGTACGCGCACGCACACACGCACGCACGCACACACACACACACACACACACACACACACACACACACACACACACACACACGCTCAGTGAGAGAACACATTTAAAATAAAGGAGAGAGAAGCACAGGTCAAATATAACAGACTATACATTTCTAAAGTAAAATTATTAAGTAAAACTTTAAAATTCTAAAGCAGCCCCCCCGGCCAGGCAAATAGTGCAAAAAACAGTATGCAAATGGTGACGAGGAACCCAAAACTCTAATCGAGAAAAAAAACCTCAGGAGAACCCAGGCCCAACCAGGGGATTTCAGTTCCCCTCTGGCAAAAGCTGCTGCCTCTGCACAAGCTCCACAGAGCTTGCACAACAAGGCTAAATAAAATAAATAAACTTACTATTAATTATAGTTTAAGATTATCATTAATAATCTAATAGCATTTGAAATTTTGTGGTGAAGGCGTGTCAGGTGACCGCTCTATCATCTCAGCTCTTGTCAGGTCGCCGCTTCCCATTCTCCGCTCTACCATCATGTCAGGCCATGAAGACGCGTCAGGTGATCGCGTCCTTCTTTATCCAGCTCTATCATCTCAGCTCTTGTCAGGTCGCCGCTTCCCATTCTCCGCTCTACCATCAGGTCAGGCCATGAACTGCATCCTGCTCGCTGTGGTAACCTTGGAACAATGAGACAAGACTGGCTGAGAGTAGAGTACTGTTCTGCACTCTTTGATGCAACAAGTACATCAGTTGTGTTTTTGGTTCCGGTTGATCTAACTAATGCAGCCTAAACCCTCTGAAGATTTATATTATGGAAGAGTAGTGTATGCAAGATTAAAAAGATGCGTCTTTAGTCTAGATTTAAACTGACAGAGTGTGTCTGCCTCCCGGACAGTGCAGGGAAGACTATTCCAAAGTTTAGGCGCTAGATAGGAAAAGGATCTACCACCTGCACTTGATTTTGAAATTCTAGGTATTACCAACTGACAGGACGCCTGAGAGCGTAATGCACGTGAAGGACTGTAATACAAAAGGAGTTCATTCAAGTACTGAGGAGCTAAACCATGTAAGGCTTTATAGGTAATAAGCAAGATTTTAAAGTTAACGCGATGCTTTATAGGTAACCAGTGCAAGGTTGACAGAACCGGGCTAATATGTTCATACTTTTTTGTACGTGTAAGAACTCGAGCTGCCGCGTTTTGGACCAATTGGAGTTTTTGTAATAAGCCTGCAGGGCAACCACCTAACAGTGCATTACAGTAATCTAGTCTTGATGTCATGAATGCATGAATTAACTTCTCTGCATCTGACATTGACAGCATATGACGTAGTTTAGATATATTCTTAAGATGGAAAAACGCAATTTTACAGGTGTTGGCGACGTGGCTCTCAAATGACAGACTACTATCGAATAGACCGATTCTTTCTCAAGATTCTTTGCTGACGACGAGGGTTTTATGGAACATCCGTCAATAGTTAAGCAGTATTCTTGGTTGTTACTTATAGCAGTTTTCGGTCCAATAAGTAACACTTCTGTTTTGTCCAAGTTCAGTAATAAAAAGTTGTTACTCATCCAGTTTTTTATATAGACTATGCATTCCATTATTCGATGGAACTGCTGTGTTTCATGAGGCTTCGAGGAAATATAAAGTTGAGTATCATCAGCATAAAAGTGAAAGCAAACTCCGTGTCACTTTATTATATCTCCTAGAGGTAGCATGTATAATGCGAAGAGCAGGCCCTAAGACTGAGCCCTGTGGTACACCATACTGGACTTGCGATTTGCGTGACACCTCATTGTTTATTGCTACAAATTGAAAAATAAATAAGATTTAAACCATTTCAAAGCTATTCCTTTAATGCCGACGTAATTTTCGAGTCTATGTAGGAGTGTGCTGTGGTCAATGGTATCGAATGCAGCACTAAGGTCTAGCAGCACAAATAACGAGATACAACCTCAGTCAGACGCCAATAGCAGATCATTTGTAACTCTGATCAAAGCAGTCTCTGTACTGTGACATGCTCTAAATCCAGACTGGAATTCTTCATTGATGTCATTCCTTTGGAGGAAGGAGCATAATTGAGTTGAAACTACTTTTTCCAGAAGTTTACATATGAAAGGTAGATTCGATATAGGCCTGTAGTTCCCTAGTTTTCTAGGGTACAACAACAAAGACTTTAAAAACTCACACGAGATGACTCGTCCAGAATTTTACCTCACGGGTTGTTGTATAAGAAGCCACATTGCAGAATTGCATGTTGAAATGTCTGGTTTGCCAGAATTTTATCAAGTAAAATTTAATCGTAATGTTGAGGATAACAGTTTCACACATTCCCTAAACCTGGCAGAAACCAGTGGCAGTCACCGCACATTATGTTGTTACAGCAATTACACTATAGGCCATGGCTACTATTATAGTATTTAGCTAAGTAACATAAAATAGGATGACTACAGGGGTGGGATACCACTCTGTTAAAGTAATAGTTCACAACAAAATTAAAACTTTCTGAAAATGTACTCCCCCCATGTCATCCAGGACATCATTGTCTTTATTTCTTCACTCGAAAAAAGTAAACAATTTCTTCAGTTGAAAAGAAATTAAGGTTTATGAGGAAAACATTCCAGGATTTTTCTCTATATAATGGACTTTGATGGGGATCAGTAGGTTAAAGGTACAAATTTCAGTTTCAGCACAACTTCAAAAGGTTCTATATGACACCAGCCAATGAATAAGTGTGTTGTCTACCAATACGATTAGTCATTTTCTAAGAAAAATAAAAAATCGTACACTGAAAGAAATTGCTTTAATTTTTAAAGTAAATTTTTACAATAGACTACTGTACTTTGAAAATTACAGTGCTACTGTAATTTGCTATGAATTGTGGGAGCATGCTAAACGGCCGATGTAAATTTTACAGTCAGCCTGTATGTCTACAATAGGCCTACTGTATTTTTTAAAAATGCTAATATGTAGCAAATGCTACAGGAACACATTTTTGTAAAGACACATATTGTTTTATTTTATGTATTTATTTTTATATTTAAAAAGTCAACTGTGGCACTAGTTTTAAAATAAGTTTGGTACTTTACAATAACACAAACGCTATACTCAATTGTAATGAATGCAGTCTTTAAAATGAATTATAAACTTGCAGATTTTGATAACGTACACATATACTGGTTTAATGTTTAATGTAAAGAAAACAAATTTGGACAATATCTGCGTAGCGCAGTTCGCGCAATGTCATGACGTCATCAGCAGTGGACATGGACATTTCACGCGCTGCACATGCACATTGCGACTACCGAAGGTGGACCGAGTGGGGATGTGAAGTGGTGAGTAATGTATAGCCCAGTACCTCTGTTAAATCGTGAACGAGTAATATTATTATTTTGTCACATTGCAAAACTAGATTGTCCGCCTAATTTGCTTTCTCCGCTGAATTTATTATTAGGTGAGTCTAGCACTGTAGCACATAATTTGATGTAGTTAGTGCGTGTTAATTTCATGAACATGCTGGAACGAGTTTTCTTTGTGTTTTTGTTTTGTTTTAAGTTCACTTGTAAGCGTGCATGGCGTTCATATTGGTACTTGAGCTCGTTAGAAAGTTGCCATTCACATGCAGGTTTGTGTCATCCTGTTTAACATGTTTAAGTTACCTGTCAGTTCTGTAATAACGAGAGCAGTACACTCACGTGTTTTGTGCAGCATTTGAAACTAATTCGCAATTTCAATGTGGTGTGCCTGACTGGCAACATGTTTTCTTTGTTTTATTTATGTCCCACATATAACGTTACAGATGTATGTCACAGTGACCGTCACAGGTTTGTTTAGGACTCTTCTCTAAGGCACAGATATGTGATAAAACATTAAAATGCGGTGTGTAAAGTTCAAGGTGGGACCCTAACACAGTTTCTGTTTCATTTGAAGAGCCATATTCAATCAGGACTGGAGATCCAGTGCCCTTTTGGTCGCAATAGGACATTTAAGGTAAGATCTACATTCGCATCACATCTGTCAGGGACACACAAAAAGTGCTCTGTAGACCATTTGAAAGAGCCTGCCATGGCCATGGAAACTGATGTTGTGTCTGAAAGCGATAGGTCAGAGGTTGCTGGGCTAAATTTTTCCGAAATTGTTGATGAATCTCTTTTTGTAAGAAATTTAACCTTCTATATTTTTTCTAGAAAAGCCAACAAACAATGAGGTGCGTGCCGTTCTGTCAGGGAAATTCTCTGGTCCTGTTTGTCCTGCACCTCTTAATGGCCCATTTTAAAGAAAAAACCTGAGTCCCTTCTAATTGAAGCTGTTGTATGTAATATTTATTTTTTAAGTGCTATATATATAAAATATATACTTTTTAATGCAAAATTTGAATTTGTTTACTTATTTTATGTAGCAGCAACTGCAGCCGACATGGAAAGAGGTGAATTACCGGATTCACCCACACTGATTATCCAAGGTAATTTGAATTGTGTCCATGTAAACATTATACAAACGATTCTTTGCTTTCTACTATAATCACCAGTATCTCATATTTTGTAGTATTATCATTTTTAGTTTACATGAGGTACCCACACTGCAAGAAAGGGCGTATCCATTTGTAAGTAAAAGGATCTGCCAGTGGGGTAAGTAAAATAATCCAAAAAGAAGATTATTTTACTTATCCCACTGGCAAATCATTTTCCTTGTTTTGAGCAAATGCATTTAATTTAGATTTCCCCCCTTGAAACAAGACTTAATAATATCTTGTCATTTTTCTTATCTAGTTAATGCATCTTCATTTAAGAATTTTTATATATATTTTGACTGGAAAAAACAGAATTACTGAGTAAGATAAGCTCTTTTGTTAGCAGGCCATGAACCATACTTTTACAACCCTTGTTAATCTAAGTTTACTCTTTCATATTTTTCTAGGTGAATTGATGACCCCAAGCAAATGGATGATGTCAGTTGAAAGGGAAGTTATCCTGGGACCATGTTCAGGGACATTTGTTGAGGGTCTGGCAGCATTGTTTGTGACCCATTACAACTTAAACCTGGCTTGTCAGTATGAAGCTGCATGCACACTCAAATTTATTCAAAGGTAAGTCAGAGCATAAACTCTTAACCAATATTTATTGTTTACTTGCAAATGTTCTTGACGTCTATGGTTTTCCAGTTAGAATGCTTTATCAGGATTAGATATGTAGGGCTGGAGCAACACATGTTGTCACATTGATTACGCACTGTTTATCCATAAATCCCTGTCATGTTTCACACCAAACTCTAGAGCAGATGCTAATAACTAATATGGCTAGACTGCTAGGACTTTCAGGACCTAAAACTGCATTTTTAATAAACCCAGTCTGTATAAAAGTAACTGCACTGGACAACAATTTTTGGGTGCCTCTTTAAAATGACACTTCTTTGTCTGGCAAGTTTTGTATTTTATTCTTTTAGTATATGCTGCTTTTTTGGTAACTAGATGTTCTGGTTGTTTTTCACAGAGGAATTGTGGGCATCAAAACCGAAACTGGATCTAAAGTTGCTGCTGAAAAGCGAATAAAAAAATGCATGGAATGAACCCACATGCACACTGCTACTGAAACGAATGGACTTTGAATGGCTTGCCATTTAAAACGAAGAATTCCAATGAAATTGAAATAAGAGACGCTGGCCATATTTTCCAGGTTAATGTACATGCAACATCTTGCCTTTTTATAAACAAGCAATTTAAAGGTAGGCACAATTCAGACCATTTCTCATGTTTAAAGACATATTTGGCAATCTGCATTTTTCCTTGTATTTCTAAGCTAAAGCCTTTTATTTATTGTGTAATCTTCACTGTTGTGAAAGGAAGCATTCTTGTATTTTTAGGGCCTTTCATTTATTTCGCAATCTCTTATTTCACTTAATGTTCATGTTTATTGTACAATAAATGCATTTTGCTACATCAATGAAATCCTGTTATTTTAAAAGTTTTATTGTTCACGTTACATTAAATTAACACATCTAAACACTACAGAAATGTACAGCAAAGGTTGGTTTACATAAATGTACTAGCAGTGAAAAATCTTAACTGTAGTTAATTTAGTGAATCGAATTTCACACCAAATGCTATAATTCACTATACAAGTATAGCAGTCCATATAAATTCACAGTTGCCCCTGTACACTTTAACTGTAATTTTACAGTGACAGCTGTAACAAAAAGGACATATTTTTACATGTATATATACAGAAATATGCTGTATTTTTACAGTGAAACTGTAGTTAATGATTTACAGTACTCTTGTAAAGATTTACAGTCTTTAGTTGCTGTAAATTTTTTACAGTGTACACTTTGCACTACCTCTGTGCATCCACGACTTAATCATGTAATCACATTGGAAACTGCTGCTGACCAACTTTATGGAGATGCAGATTTCATTTTCCAACAGGACTTGGCACCTGCACACAGTGCCAAAGCTACCAGTACCTGGTTTAAGGACCATGGTATCCCTGTTCTTAATTGGCCAGCAAACTCGCCTGACCTTAACCCCATAGAAAATCTATGGGGTATTGTGAAGAGGAAGATGCGATATGCCAGACCCAACAATGCAGAAGAGCTGAAGGCCACTATTAGAGCAACCTGGGCTCTCATAACACCTGAGCATTGCCACAGACTGATCGACTCCATGCCACGCCGCATTGCTGCAGTAATTCAGGCAAAAGGAGCCCCAACTAAGTATTGAGTGCTGTACATGCTCATACTTTTCATGTTCATACTTTTCAGTTGGCCAAGATTTCTAAAAAGCCTTTCTTTGTATTGGTCTTAAGTAATATTCTAATTTTCTGAGATACTGAATTTGGGATTTTCATTAGTTGTCCGTTATAATCATCAAATTAAAAGAAATAAACATCTGAAATATATCAGTCTGTGTGTAATGAATGAATATAATATACAAGTTTCACTTTTTGAATGGAATTAGTGAAATAAATAAACTTTTTGATGATATTCTAATTATATGACCAGCACCTGTATTCGCTGTGTCAAGTCAAATTGTCATTTAGTGCCACTTAGCCAGTGTAACTTTTAAACATGTTTTATAGTTTTCAGTGTATTCGGAGGCTTAATCCACTTATATCTAATGTGACTTTACTGATTGTAACAAGTTCAAGACAAGGAAGGAAGAGGACGAGGTCGGCTTGACTACTACTGGCTCTATTATTAGAATACTTGCGTCAAACACAACGTTGAGCCACTCTCGCTCACAACAAAAAAACCATCAACATATACTGCAGTCTCAGGTAAAGATTATTTCAGTTTCTCTCTCGAGGATTCCAGTCTCTCAGGCAGCCAGTAGCAGTCATCTCGCTCTCGCTCCGCAGCCTTTATGCTCCCCAACGCCACTTACTGGAATGAGACAGGTGTTTGTCATTTGCACTTGTCCCATTTACTCACCGCTCCTCTCCCAGCTCTCTCTCCCGCTGTAGACCTCGCTGAACCACGCCCCCCCTTGGCACACTGAATTAGCTTTTTAATGATCGAAACAATGATGTTACAGGAACATTGTTGCTGCTCAATGGTCTTAGGTGATGCTGTACTTTCTGTTTTATGACCAGTAAGCTATATCTTCGTCCTTGATTTTGTTTATTTCATTCCAAGTCACTTTCATATTCAAAATTTATACTTTAAATGCATATTTAAAGACAGACCTTCTGTCTGCTTTTGTCTGAAAAAAACAGGCCATTTTTCCAGAAATTATTATGTCACAATAATTCACTGGAAGCACTTTGGCTGATGCGAAAGGTCAGTTGGGTCATACATAAAAACTTGTTTTCTTATGAATAACATTTTTATAATAATGATTCATAGTGAAAAGAAGCATGGTAAAGTTGTAGTAAAAAAATCTGACAGTGTGATAATCATTTATCAATTTCTTTCTTTCCCCCAGATGGCTCTGAAGCAGATTTAGTGGTGTGGACAGCTTGCCAAATAAACATTTTAAATAGCTTTTAATCATCTAGTAGTTTTTTAGATAGCTTTAAAATGTCTGATTTTCACATCCAACACCTTTTTTTGTAAGCCATCCTTCAATGAAAGCTTAAGTAGTTTTATAGATTATTTTTAACTACTGGATTTAATGAGATGATACAAAGCAGACTTTAATTTTAGATGTTAAAATTATATAACAAGCAGGTGGCTGATCCTCCTGTACTGAAAATGTACAAGTGGTCTTTTTTCTTTTGCAAGTAATCTCCTTTAAAACTAAGTGCACAGCAGAATGAACAGAGAGAAATAAATGTACCAGCGTAGACCTGTTAATTCCTTTTGTATTTCAGGCTGAGGTCAATTTACGTTTGTTTTTGTGGAAAGTGTATTATAATATTACTATACTATACTCTTTTTCCACTTCCATTGAATCTAAGCACTGTTTTTACCTGATTCTGAACAGAAGGAATATAATATTTGTGGTTTGGGTGTGGAAAAAAATGGTTGATTCTGAATTTACGCTTAAGAAATAATTAAGCACAAATAGTTATGGACATAACAGACATGTGCACTCTGTAACAGCTGTACCTCTCTCATTTGATATTTAGCTGTTTTACCCATGAGTCTGCTTTAATCTGTTACTTAGCAGTTTGTAATAGATCCTGACAAATACTAAAGGCTTATTTTGAATGTTTATGTATTTAGATGTCTTTGTAAATCAAATTCATGCTCTGTCAATATCGTCCAGCATCTTTGTATCTAATTCTTTGACAATATCAGGAGGCATCATTTGTAATTGTTGCAGATGCATGAATCTTTTAAATATAAAATACCAGAGGATGTTTTTTTGCTTTGAGTCGGATACCCTGTTTGGTGTTTACATGTTCTGTGCAACCAGCTTTCCATAGTTCTACTTATGCTTCTTTCTTTTATATTTCTTAATATATTTGTATGTAACTAAATTATGTACCTCTTTGTATGTAACTTGTGTGCTTGTCTTGTGACACTGATTTAGTAAAAACCCCACATTTAATAAATACATAAATCAGGAGACAATAGTGATTGCCTGTTTTTGCATGATATATGGCAAAATATTAGGCTTGGCTATTCCAGTGTTTCTCAAACTTTTTCTGTCATTCCCCACTTTGGAGGTAGGGAAGGATTCTGAGCCTCACCTGTCCCCGATCGCCCCAACAAAATGGCAATAAATTTTAGGTCCACTGTCTGTCGTGGTTTATTTACTTTCCATGTCACAAACGTATCCATTGCTAACTTGTATACCTGCTACCGCCTACTGTCTCTCCACATTAAAGTTTTTGTTCTGCTTCAATTAACATCCCGACGTAAAATCATTTGGTTGTGGTTCCACGTGACATTTTCTTTGCAGTCTGATGTTGTTTTAAGTAAGGCTTACATTTAAATGTGTCATTGTTTTGTTTTGAGTGTATGGGCAATAAATAAAGGAATAAAGGAGATGGGCACAAAATGATTAAATTTCCTCCTGTTTGTCGCGCCCCACTTGTCATGTCTCTATTCCCCACCAGTGGGGCCCACCCCACACTGGGCTATATGATGGAAATATATAAATTATAACTATATGCTTCCCCAAACAGTGACGTCATAAAAAAAATGTTCTTCCTTTTTTAAATCAACTGCTGGGAAATGGCCTAAATGGCCTTTATGAGAGTCATTTCATAAATGACATTACTCATGTGCCAGAATTTGAGGTTAATAGCATTTCTGGGTGTCAACTTGCCTGGGATTTGATCAGAGCAGGTTGATCAGACCTGGGTGTGTGTTGCATTGTTACAAGGTCATCTGGCAGCCCATGCTGTGTCCATCCACCTAAACTACAGCCATTGGCTTCTTCTTTCTGCACCACTGGCATTCTTGATTATCCTCCACTGGACCTGTCCTCTGAGAGTGACCTATTTGTTAGCTATGGTGACCTCTGCATTTAACCCATCCAGTGAGTAGTGAACTCATGCACTGCAAGCCGTGAACACATATACACCAGAAGCAGTGGGCAGCTATCACTGCAGCTCAAAGGCACCTCAGTCGTTACCCGCCGGCCCTGAGAATCGAACCGGCAACCTTCTGGTCACGAGTCCGACTCTCTAACCATTAGGCCACGACTACCCACAGTGCCCCCGGTCCCGTAAGGTTTAAAGTCCACTTTACTGGACCTTCAATAAACAAACAGCTCAGCCTAAAGTGGTTGATCAATATGAGCACCCCGTGATCTTTAGAAGGGCAAATGGTACCTTTTGGGAAGAAAGTGGGGGTTGTGACACAGCAATACATTCCTGTTATTTTTTCCAACCCTACAGTACACAGTTGATGTCAAAAGTTTTCATCTCCCTTGCGGAATCTGGGAAATGCTTAAAATTTTGGAAAAACAAGACGAATATGGAAAATAAAGTTTTATTTAGTCCTGCCCTGAACAAGTTATTTCGCAAAAGAAATGTTAACAAAGTTCACACCAAAGATTAATTAGAGAATTTCTAAAAAATAGCCCAGGTCAAAAGTTTACATCCCCCTGATTATTAATACTGTATGTTGTTACCTGAACAATCAATTACAGTTTTTATGTTTCTTGTTTGTCCTGAGTCATTAAACTTTCCACTGATCTTCAGAAAAATTATCCAGGTCCTCCAGAATCTTCACCTTTTCATATTTTTACATATTTTTAGGACAACCAAGAGACTCATGCACAACTATTACAATAGATAGAAACATTCAGTGATGCTCATGAAGGCAACACGATTCATTTAAAGTCAGGTAGGTGTAAACCTTTTTTCACAAATAAACACTAAAATTAATAGTAGAGCTGTGAATCTTTACTTGCCTTGTGATTAGATCCACCTTGTCCTCCAATTTCTAATGTATTATTAATAAAACAAATACTTTTTTTATTTACAAGCTTTTTCAAACTAAAGAAAAATTTTCCCATTCTTTTTCCATTCCATTTTGTCCGGGGATGTCTGGGCATGCCATGTTTGACGTTTCATACTTACGCATATGAAAATACACGTTTTGAAGGAAATGATAAAAATAAACACACCTTTAAAGGAAATTATGAAAAAATAAACACGGTTTAAAAATAAATAAAGCAATCAATAAATAAATAAAATATTGATTAAATAAATAAATAAATGAATAAAACATTCAATATAGAGAGATATAGAATGATTAAAACTTACATTTTACAGAGACGACAAGGGTCGCGTTTCACAGAGACAGGCATTCCTGAGAGAGACGAAACACTCCAGATCCTAAATTGTTGTGACAGCGCTCGGTTATAACGGGATATATTTTAACTTGTTTACGTCCGGCATGGTGACAGGGTTGGACATTTGAATACGCTATGTGTTGTTTTATGTTGGACACTGTGAAATTGCCAGGGGTATGACTGGTTGTTTGAGTAGCGATGCATGTTATTTTATGTCCTGTATGTAAGGCGTAGGGCTGTAGTCAAGTCCACCATTGTCGAGTCCAAGACAAGTCCAAGACCAGGACTAGTCGAGTCAAGTCCAAGTCCAAAGAGGTTCGAGTCCAAGTCAAGTCCAAGTCCAGAGAGGTTCGAGTCCAAGTCAAGACCGAGTCCAATTGAGACAGTCAAGACAGAGACAGAAAAAAATCATGACTACAAGACCACATACTTAACTATTGATAATTTATGTGATGCAAGAGACAGCATATCTTCTATTCTAAGATAATCATTTTCATTATTGTTTGTAATAATCAAAAAGCAGATAAAATAAGGCCATTTTATTTTTACTATATAGGTATAGCACTAAAGTCACAAAGCCGAAGTGTAACTGTTTATTACTTTTTTAAGGAACAATTTTATCAGCCCTCCTAACAGTAAGGTTGTGCAGCAATGAACACTTTTGTGCGTGTGTGCCCGTGCACGTGCGTGTTCGATAGAGGAGCCGCTAGAAAGTAGTGATGGGAAGTTCGGATCATTTTACTGACTGGGATCTTTGAGTCTCGTTCAGCAAAATGAACGAATCTTTTTTCGAGTCATATCGTTCATTTCGTTCATTTTAGCAAAATATAATTAAAATGTTACATGTTACTTTCCTAACACAGTTACATTCAATTAACACATCTAAACACTACAGAAATGTACAGCAAAAGGTTGGTTTACATGTACTAGCAGTGAAAAATCTTAACTGTAGTTAATTTAGTGAATCGAATTTCACACCAAATGCTATAATTCACTATACAAGTATAGCAGTCCATATAAATTCACAGTTGCCCCTGTACACTTTAACTGTAATTTTACAGTGACAGCTGTAAAAAAAAGTACATATTTTCACATGTATATATACAGAAATATGCTGTATTTTTACAGTGAAACTGTAGTTAATGATTTACAGTACTCTTGTAAAAATGTACAGTCTTACTGGCAACCAAAGTTGCCAGTAAGTTGCTCTAAATTTTACAGTAAATTTTTTACAGTGTAGATTCATATAAATTACATAAAAATATATCAAAACCGTTAAAGCTGTAAGCCCTATGTTAGTTAAATCAAGTAATTGTGACTATATTTTTGGGTTCATTTAACCTGTTAAACCAAACACTTAAAAAAACAAAACAAAACAGGTGTTCCCCACAATACTGAAGATGTGTGTCAAAATGTATTTTCATGTGTTTTGCACAGTACATTAAAGAAACACTTTAATTTAACTTAATTTGATTTAAATTGACTTTAAACGTTACATTTTGTGTGACACCATTTACACAAGATGAGGCAGTGATTTTACAAAGTAAAACAATAAAAGTGTGCAATGCTTGAAAAGGTTTTAATCTAAATTAAATTAAAGTTTTGCTACTTTTAACGTTCCTTTAGTCACACGTGATTGTTGGTGGCTTAATGCAATAGGCTTTAAATATTCCAGATGCAGTACATGCTGACACATGGATTTCTAATGCAACAAATTATTTACACAATTTACAGATACAAATATATACATAACATATTCAGTAAAAAATAATATATCAGTCAAAATGGTTACCTGTGTTTAAAGGCAATAACATTGCATACATTGATGTATTGTACGCAAGACAAGCGTAAATTATATACTGTATGCACATACTGATGGTTTCAAAGCGACAACATAAACGTTTGCTTAACGTTTACTTTTCCTGTGTCATTAAGGGCAGACATAAGAGAGCATCATATCAATCTCATTGCTGATGATAACAGGGACTGGGTGAATATTTTCATTTGTGTAGTGACATGAAGTCATCTGCCAGACATCAAAGTAGATGACTCCATTAATATCACTGAACATCTCCCTCATCACTGTGTTCAAATGCATCCTGTACCATTCAATTCCATATTCAGTCTGTAACAAAAAAAATAGTCATCACAAAAACTTACAAAAAGTGCTAGAGCTGAGAATATAAATAGCATAATTAGGCAATTATTTTAATCTGAAGATTGCCAAGATTTAAGCTTTTAAAAATAAGCAGCTTAAGTACATTAAACAATTATTTAAAGAGGGCAATATCTCAAATTGTACAATTAGAGAGGTACCTTTAGCACTAAAACAATGAGGATTTAAACTAGATAAAAAAAAGAGTGGTGCTTGGCGTGGCAAAACTAACATGCTTAACATGATGCTATAACATAATGCTACTATGATTATACTTGATGTATGTTACCTTGTTACTAGGGTATTTTGACTGGTAAAAGGTGTTGCTAGGGTGTTTCATGTGGTTGCAGGCATTGTTAGGGTCTGTAATCTTTTTACTGTGTTGTTAAGATACTCTTACTTGACAATAGGAAATTTTGGCTGGTGACTTTCGTTAGGGTGTTCCATCTGGTTGCTAGGCGTTGTTAGGGTCTTTAAGATATTACTAAGAGAGTCTGCAAAATAAGTACTTATGGGCTGTTATAAAAAAAAATATTTATCTTCTACAAAAAAGTGTATTTTCTAAAATGCACTGTCTGAACAAATTAATTGGCTAAAGCAAACCATTACATTAAGTGAAATGAATCAGAGACATCTGTCTCCTGAATGCTACTGGACAAAAACTGTGTTTGCTCACACAGTACTGTACGTACATGGTGTGAAAACAAAAATATGAAAAATTGAGTTTGTAGTTACTCCCAAGCACATATACTTCAACAGGCAACTGTCAACCCTGCTGAAAAAAATAACAGAAACCCCCAAAAAACATCACAGAAATTCTAATGGTTTCCATAAAATATACCATTACGAACCATATAAACGCTAACCATTTTTTCCATTAAACGAAATTCCTTTTTGTAGTATTGGGCATTATTCCAATAGGATTAATCCGCCAGATAACACCCCCACAAACACCAATAAAGTTTCCATTAAAACCAATACAATTCCCATTATAACCATTAGTGTGTTTTGGGCAGAGTTCTATTTTTTTGTAAATTAGAAGACCGACACAAAAGTTGGATTTCACTGAATCCACAGTGTACTGTACCTTTGTGAATCCAGTGTTTCCAGACTTAATGATGACAGTAGTCTCTGGTGCACGCTTCAGTAGTCGAACCACTGCTTGACGAATGTTGGCCATTTTATATATAAAAAATGTCAATGGGTGCAAAGCCAGGTGGGCAACTGTTGTGAAGACAACAACTGTATGACGGCCACCAGTTATATAATCAATTTCATTGCTGAGATAATGCAGATCAGCGGCTGGCATGATACGAAACCGCAGAGGAAATCCATGTGGCCTCCAGTGAATAATGATATTATTTTTTAGCTCCACCGCCATCAGTGGTCCAGTCTTGGGATCAGTCTGAAGATTCATTCTTTTTAGACCTAAACAACAAATTGGATTTCATGTAAATATGTACTTAAATAATGTGGAACATATATTCATTGCACTATTCATTCAAAGGTCAGGTCTTACAAAACATGTGACTATGCAATAAATTTGGGTTATTTTGGCTAAAGGAATAGTCCCTGTACAGGTAACAACTTGTTAAAGCATATCCATGATTAAAGTAATCTGATTGACTTATGTGGGTAAATAAATAAGTTCTAGAGAACTAATTTAGCGAAATTTAACAAGAGCACTGAATTTAAATATTGTGACACTTCTTTAAATATCATCGGATCTTATGACAAATAATATGATATATGTCATATGATGTTTCATCACAAGACAAGCAATATTCCAATGAGATTTTAAGGCATTTTTTAAATAAGCCTCTTATGTGTTTGTTTTAGTTTAAATTTCAAAATATTATTTGTTTTCTCTGACTGAGGTTGCATTGCGAAACATCAGACCTGTATCTGATTTAGGACCACATATGAAGTGGCTCAGATCAGATTTAAAAAGATTGGATTCCATGTGGTTTGTCCTGTTCACACTGACATGCAGTAAACAGATCTGGGTCACATATGAGCAAAAAAATCGGATTTTGGTGCCAGTGTGAACTTAGTCTAAGTATGTGCAATCCCCTAGAATCGAATCGACGCCATGCTCACACCACTGAGCTACGGGAAAGCTTATAATGACTAAATCAGTTGTAACAGAGCGGGTTGTTATACACAACCACCCAAGACTACGCCACTCCAATTTAGATTCGGGTAGGAGTAGGGTTGGGTACCGAAACCCGGTGCCAGTACGGCACCGGTACCTACAGTGAGGGAAATAAGTATTTGATCCCCTGCTGATTTTGTAAGTTTGCCTACTTTCAAACAAATGAAGGGTCTATAATTTTTATGGTGGGTTTATTTTAACTGATATACACAGAATATTAAAATATAACAGGGGAAAAAAATGTTATATAAAGGTTATAAATTGATTTGCATTTCAGTCAGTGAAATAAGTATTTGATCCCCGAACAAAACATAACTTTGTACTTTGTGGAGAAACCCTTGTTGGCAAGCACAGAGGTCAGACATTTCTGATAGTTGGTCAGCAGGTTTGCACATGTGTCAGGATACATTTAGTCCACTCCTCTGTCAATCTTTAAGGTTTCTTGGCTGTCGCTCAGCAAATTGGAGTTTTAGCCTCCTTCACAGAGGTTCTATAGGACTAGGGTCTAGAGACTGGCTAGGACATTTAATGTGCTTCTCCTTAAGCCACTATTTGGTTGTCTTGGCAATATGTTTTGCGTCTTTGTCATGTTAAAGGCTCATCCATGACCCATCTTCAGTGACCTAGTTAAGGGGAGGAGGTTCTCGTCCAAGATTTTACGGTACATGGGCCCGTCCCTCAGCCCCTCAATGCGGTGAAGTCATCCTGTATACCTGTAGCAGAGAAAAAGCCCTAAAGCAGAATGTTTCCAACACTGTGCTTCTCTGTAGACATGATGTTCTTGGGCTCATAGTCAGCATTTCTCTCCCTCCAAACACAGGAGTCCATTTTGGTCTCACAGCAGTGCCAGCACTTTCGCCAAAGCCTTTTCTGAATCATTTTTATGTTCATTGTCAAACTTAAGACGAGCCAGGCGGGCCTTCTTGGGCAGGAGGACCTTGCGGGTGCTTCAGGATTTCAGTCTACTGTGGCATAGCGTGTTACCAATGTGTTACCAATGTTTTGCTTGCTAACTGTGTTCCCAACTGTCTTGAAATCATTAACAGGCTTCTTCCGTGTAGTTCTGGGCTGATCTTTAACATTTCTCATGATCATCTTTACCCCATTGGGGAAATATTGCAGGGAGCTCCAGAACAAGGGCATTTGATAGTTATTTTGTATATCTTCTATTTCCAAATAATCACACCAACAGTTGTCTCCTTCTCACCAAGCTTCTGTCTGTAGCCTATTCAAGGTTTGTGCAGGTCTCCAATCTTGTCGCTGACATCCTTTAAAACCTATTTGGTCTGGACCATGGTGTTGGAGAGGTTGAACTGGAAGATACAGATTCTGTTGGCAGGCATCTTTTATATACATAACAAGCTGATTTAGGAGTACTTTCTTAAAGTGACAGGACTAATCTGTGGTCCATATAGGCACATAACCAATCTGTGGAGCCAGAATTCTTGCTAGTTGGTAGGGGATC
The DNA here is from genome assembly GCF_024868665.1 of Triplophysa rosa. NCBI lineage: Eukaryota > Metazoa > Chordata > Actinopteri > Cypriniformes > Nemacheilidae > Triplophysa > Triplophysa rosa. Next base: position 229,957 of record NW_026634163.1, read on the forward strand.
AAATACTTATTTCACTGACTGAAATGCAAATCAATTTATAACCTTTATATAACATTTTTTCCCCTGATTTTTTTTAATATTCTGTGTCTATCAGTTAAAATAAACCCACCATAAAAATTATAGACCCTTCATTTGTTTGTAAGTAGGCAAACTTACAAAATCAGCAGGGGATCAAATACTTATTTCCCTCACTGTATATGACCGGTATGTACCGGACCGAATCAGAACGTAAATTTCGGTGCCACTTAAATGCCTGAACTGATAAATATTTGTCCTCTGGTGCTATGAGTCATGACACGGACGTAAAGAAGCATTAGATTCATCAACACGCATGATCGCTGGTTAAATTTAAATACTGTTTTCATGGGGTGTCAGAATGATCGGGAAAAAAAAATCCTGAATGAGAAAACTCACGTGAACGTCAGAAAGCTTTGATGATACAAATCCAATACATCTTTGTAGCAGTGTTACTGTCCAACTTGTTTTCACATTTCATATAAAAAGCACAAATCGCGAGAAGCGCGTGAATGCAACAACTACACTTTCTCTGACTGCAGTGCATCAGGAGGTCTAACGTTACTGTTAGCTTAGCTAGCTACATTAAACGTGCTTAAGTTAAAATGCCTAAAACTAAACGCTCTAAAGTGTGGCTATATTTCACACGAAAGGATTCCGAAACCGCGACGTGCAGCAAATGTTTTGCAACGGTTGCGTGTAAAGGGGGAAACACGTCAAACCCAATGAAACATTCGAGGGCACACGGAATAAACTTAAAAGCTTTAGGACATCAGCTGGCACTCTCAATTATGATGACGACATCAGCCTTTCCGCAGGTTAGTAGTAGGCTAATGTAATGCTAATTGCAAAATGTAAATCTTGCAGTCATGCTAACAAATGATCAAACAATTTGTAAAATATTAATGTCAGAGACCATCTGAGAGAGTTTTCTCCTGTTCAGGACATGCAATAAGTCAGGAGAGGTGTCGTATTTTGCCAGAGAAGGCAAATATGGTTGTATTTCTGCAAAAGAATTGCTGAAATTTGAAGCTGTTAAATTACTGTAGTTTTTATGTTAGGTTTTATTGTTGTGTTTTGTACTTATTGTATTTACTTATTCATGTATACTTTAAACTTTTAATATATTGTTCAATTTAAAGAATTTTTTCTCTAATAAAAAGGTATTCTTGAGTCATCCACCATCATTTTGTGGCTTTTTAAAAAAAGTATCGGTTCAGGCACCGCTACCGTTTTACAGGCATCAATTTGGCACTGGTATCGAAAAAAAACCAAACCATACCCAACCCTAGGTAGGAGTTCCCAAATGAGTTCCCCACACAGTCACTCAAATAAATGAATGCATATAGCAGAGTATTATAATCAGACATTAATCTTTATTTAACTGGTATCAGGTTGGTCTGACCCTGCACAAACACCGGCCACAGTCGCCTATGCAAATATAGTATCTTCAGAGAAGAATAAAACAAAAGAAACCAAATACAATATCTCGCGTCACACCAATACACAAACACAAATTCGTGTATACATATCACTACCACATCACTATGGAGCGAAAATTGTGCCTAAACTTAAACAAATCCAGCGTTTTGCAAACAAACGCAACCTTTTTTGAAAAAGAAACTAAACTCTGAAACAAACAGAAAGCGTTTTACAAATACAATGCAATTCGAGAGAAAATGCAAAGGTGTAACATATAAATGTACNCAGAGAAGAATAAAACAAAAGAAACCAAATACAATATCTCGCGTCACACCAATACACAAACACAAATTCGTGTATACATATCACTACCACATCACGCCCAAAATAAGAATACGTGTATGTCTCTCTCAGTCACTATATGCAGGGCAATATAATTATTGGCTCAGTCAGTGCATGGACACATCCAATAAAGAGGCATAATAAAGTGGTCATGGGCCGACAATCAAACAAAAAGAAACAAAATACAAGACTAATACAATAAACAAATATATAAAGTAAACATAACCAAAACTTAGGTAGGGAAAACAGTGATCAACACTTCAAAAGCACACATAACTCTGCAAGGAAAAGAACATTACAATAAAACCCATACTCCACCACACCCTCATACCAGCACATCTTATAACATTTTTCAATTTAATCAATTAAAACATTGATTTCTTTATTACAAAACCAGAATAAAAATCTACAATACAAAACTTAAGAGCTTAATAATTACCTTCATGCTCTTAAAGGCATGCGCAATTCTGAAGAGGGAAAGTTAGTGGAGTAACTTTGTTTTGAAAAGTGGTGGGGACAAACAATACTTTAATAAATAGTTTCTGTAATAACTCGTTGGGAATATTCATGGGCGTCACAAGTGCGAAAAATGTAGGTGACTCCTCCTCCAGAAAACGGTATAAAAACTGTGCCGCTTTATCGACGGCTTCAGTGGTGTAACGTTAGTGCGAAAGACGCATGACACATTGACACTGCCGTGAAGCAGGTTCGAATCCGCTGAACTCACTATTGTAAATTTTCACATATCAGATCTGCTTCCATTTGTTTTTAAACTATATCATGTTTTCATCAGTAGATCATTTAAAGCATGTTGTGCTTTATTATATGTAAGGATGGCTGTTGCCGTACGTAATTAAACGTATTAATTCGTGATAAAATAAAAACTACTGAAACGAATGTGTGTTTTCCCCATGTTAAAAATTTGGTGTTTGACACAGATTACCTGTTGGTGGGTCAAGGATTGAGACGTTTGGGAAACCCCTGCTAATAAGGACAAACATTCAAGTATACAGGGGAAACAGATGGAAAATAATATCTTTAAAAAATCTTATTTTCACTTATTACTACGGGCAATGCCAGATAGGCTACAAATATACAACAAACTTTCTAAATTTTGTTTTGAACTCATGAAACTACAAAGTTGTGACTTTTTCAATTTATTGGAGTTTTCTATCAAGTATCAAAATGTAATTAATTGCAATAGACGATAGCTACCGCATGTCGAGAACAATAAGGACGAATATATAGCACCAAAGTGCAATTACGCGCAAAATGTTTGGTACATGTATGACTTGAACAGCCATTTTCATGAAAAATATTTTCATCATTTTATTAAAAAATAAATACCTTACAATCTGATATGTGATAGGAAAAAAGTTCAGCAAACAGCAGTACCGAACCCACGACGACATGAAGTAGGTAACACTTGCTTTATGCTCCACGCCACTGGAGCAGTCGATTTTCGTGTGACTTTCTTACATTTTGTCTATTCCAATCTGAACCTGATGGGCGGAGTTACTATAAATAGCTTCTGCTTACAAAGCGGGCTACTTGCATGGTAAATAGACACTCCGTATTTTTAATTTCTTCCAATAAGTGGTGGGGACAAGATTGACTTTGGCAAAAAGTGGTGGGGACATGTCCCACCCGTCCACCCGCAAATTACGCCTATGGGGAAAGTACAGCGGTCTGGCGTTCCTCGCCACGAGCTAAGCCAATCTCTCAATCACTCGTCGATCCGATAGTCTAAACGGACGAAATCTTTGAGATGCATATACACAACAGTCACGAAACAACACGTAACGGTGTATATAACCAGTGTGCAGCATATTCCATCCCCACATTCACATACCGTGGATTTAATGTCCACTGCTTTTCCAATGGCTGTATAAGCAGTCCACCACTTGTAGCATACACGCACCCAGATCGGCTCGATAACTACCACAAACACAGTCATAAAACCAACCATGTACCATCACAAATATAAACCAAACAACCAGACTCTTTTAAAAGACCTACCGCCACCAGCTTCTTCCAGAGACCAACCACCACCAGCACGCCAACCAATTTAACTATGGCATGACCTACGGCCACAGAGGCGGCGTATATAACAGGCCCAACGCTCCTTCTACAACTGCTATCGCATGCAGTGACACTCCAACAGCACCCCCTACTGACTCGGCTACACAGTGATGGGAAAAGTATACACAACTGAACTCATTAGCCTTCTCCCAAAATGTTGTGGATGTCTCCCTAATTAACACACCAAAGCTGAGTTGATTCAGGTGTGTCATATTAGAAGCAGCTGACAATACGCCGTTTTCACATGTCGTCGTCACGCATCTTCCGTTCTGCCGCGAAGCAGTGTATCATTACTTCCGCTAGCACTCCAGTTCATAAGGTGGCGGTAATGCACCTATAAGCTGATTTGCCAACCGCCAGTAAAACTCAAGAAGAAGTTACTTCCGCTAGCGCCTCAGAATGGAGTTTACCAAGTGGCTTGCACATCTGCCACAAATAAGTCTAGATGATGTACAACGTCTTGCAGACAAATTTTCGCTAACGACAAGATCAAAGCTAGAGAAAGGATACAAATTCTTCGTTGAACAGTACCTGTTTGATTATGAAGGTAAGTGTTTTGTTTTATTTTTGTATTAGCGAAGGTGCTAGGATAAGTACTTGAATAAGTGTTCTGTCAGTTTTTTCTCACAGTTGTTAAATTCCAGCGCGACGCAAAACGGAAGTTCTTCTTCTTCTTCTTGTTTGTTGCAAGACGGATGTTATGATACACTGCTTTGTAAAAAGGCGGAAGTTAAGTGACGTCATTGTGAAAAGGGCGTATAGTCTCTCCCAAACGTGAGAGGGAGGGGGCGGTTGGCCAATTTTCTTTTTTTTGTGGCATGAATAGTGAGATATCTGTCATTCAAATGTAGTTAAGTACAGTAAAAAGTATCCAGAAAAAAATAATACGTAAGTATAGTACAAAAAGTGTACTTTGTTACTTCCCACCTCTGATATAAATAAACCCCCAAATCAGGGTATTTAGCCTATTATGTACTTTGCAAAGTGCAAACGCCACAAATTGGTTTTACAAATATAATCTTTAATTTTGTAATTTAAAACACCTCTCCCCTTTAAACTTTAAAACTGCGCGGCTATAAGAGATGCATGCAAAACAGTCTGACTTAGAAACTGCGCACCAAGCGCTGCACGGAGAGACACGTTTGACTTTTAAACTGCGCACCTCGCGCTGCACGGAGAGACACGTTTGACTTTAACATTTAAAAGGCAATAAGACGCGCTTGATTTATAACTGCGCAGCTCGCAAGTGACGTCACAGACCAACTAATCGATAATGAAATTCGTTGACAATTATTTTCATTATCGATAATTATCGATTTTATCGATTAGTTGTTGCAGCCCTACTTCAAAGTTCATACAGTACCAATAGGTATAGTTCATGGATCATTTAGCACATTAAAGTTCAGTTACCAGTTACTTTGAAACACATTTAACATACAGTATCACTCTTTAAAAAAAAACTAACCCTCTCTTTCTCTCAACAGGTATTGTTCTGGCTTTTGTGGAAACTAGTAAATTTGTATTAGCTCCTATAGTATTATTGCTCCTGCATGAAATATCGCTGTATTGCTCCCTGAACTCTCTGTAAGTCGCATTGGATAAAAGCGTCTGCTAAATGACTAAATGTAAATGTAATAAGAGTTATTAAATGACTTGCCTGGCACACTTCTTTCAAAAAACTCAAACCACTGTCTTGTGGTAGAATCTCCCAACAAGTAAAGCATCTTGTTTTTAAGACAACCGGCTGTTTGTGGAGGACTAAACCTTGTAGTGATACATACAAAAGACTTCCAGACATCTTGAAAATAGAATCCTGCTGGAACTGGTGTGGTCAGACCTGGTTTGCATCTCTCTGCATCACCTAAGGCAAAGAAACAACATTTTCTGACAGGGAAATTTTCTGACATTTTCTGATTTACATGTTTTTGTCCACTCTGAACATACCAATGCCTGCAGTGTTGGGAACGACACTTATGAAGTGTGCGTCTTCAGCAATACCAACATTTGTTAATTTGCTGTGGAGAAAAAATATATATATTTAACTTAATAAATTATAAAATAAAAAATGTTAAACTTTAGAGTATACACACTAAATACGCCTATGTTGGGTCATTCTCTTGAAACAACTGAAACATCATGGCAGTAAAAATATTTTAATTAGAAAACTTATAAAATGATTATAACAAACATGTGTTCTCTACCTTGCATAATTTTAGAGGAATTCATTATTTATGTATTTGATTGCTTTTCTGCTGAAATTCTCGTTACCGTAACGCATGCCAGTTTGTGCATTATATGTTGTAATTCAAAATTAAAACATTCTATAAAAACTATTGGATCTTCTTCTAGATGTTTTCGAATGACAAAGTAATTGACAAGAATTAGTGGAAAAAAGAAGCGTCCATGAGTGATATTCTCATCCTCCATAACATTTTAAGGACTTCTTGCACACACACACTTAAGATTTAAGTTTGATTTTATGTGAAGTAACACATCTGCCAGCACCTTTCAAATGACTACCAGGTTAAAGGGATCTTAAACCCTCAGGTTGTTCCAAACCCGTGTAAATATGTTTTTTCACTGCCAGGGTATAGGGACAATAAATGCTATGGGAGTAAATGGGGGATAAGATCGGTTTGGTTAATGACATTCTTCCAAATATCTGTTTTTTAGCAGAACAAAAAATGACAGGTTTGGAACAATCTGAGGGTGAGTAAATGATAACAGAATTTTCATTTTTGGGTGATCCCTTTAACCGATTACTTTAGTTTTTTTAGTTAAAAGCGTAACATTCTCATCACAGTGTGTGTACACAACTTTTTTTCATTCTCATTCCCGATACAGGTCGTTTTCTGCATTTAAAGGTGCCATGTGTGAGATTAATTACATAACTGTCTTCAGAGGTGTATAAAGACCTTAAATAATGAAGCGTTATGTTTTTATTACCCGAGAATAAGCTATTTCCATCTACATACACCACAAGTTCACTTACATGGAATTGTTGGGTGGAGGATCCGTTTAAAGAGGACATATTATGCCCCTATTTACAAGAATATAATTGGACAAACTCACACAGCGGTCAAGAAGCACAACGTAGTGCGTTTACAAATCAAAATTATTATTACTATGACACATTATTATGAGCGTACACACACCGGACAGACAAACAGAGAGAGATTTCTGCAGTCTCGCAACTCCTGGGGCCGGTTGCATAAACTGCTTACTGTAATCCTTTACTGTACATTTAAAGGGAATTTCTAACAGTATTATACTGTTTTCCATAAAGCAGTAATAGGCTGTATCATTTACTGTATGGCTGTAAATATACAGCATTTTTCTGTTTGCATCCCACTTGCTTTCTAATACAGTATTATACTGTAGAAGCATTGCATCATGGGAGTTATTTCACGCTCAGTTTGCTGTGATGATGTAAACAGGCATGAACAACATATGAGTTGTCAGCGGGGTTTCATCAAACAAAATCGACAAAGAATTATTCGTGTTATTAGAATAAGCCAGTGGTGTGTGCATTTGTGAGTAGTTAAGCTTTTGTGAGCTGTGAGTAGCGTTAGCGTTAAGCTTTTGTGAGCTGTGAGTAGCGTTAGCGTTAAGCTTTTGTGAGCTGTGAGTAGCGTTAGCGGATAGCCATTGTGATGCAGAAAGAGACGGACAACACTGTGTGAGACGACGGGAAAATTATTTGTCATCTGAATAACCTAAGTTGACGATTATAAATGGACTCTGAAAAAAAAAAAATCAGATAAATAAAAAAACAGAGTATTGAAACGGTAAGCCAATCTTTATTTTGCTTGTAAGTCTATAACCTACTGTTTCTACAAATGTCTCAAGCAAACAATTTGTCTCTTCACTAAATAACTTTAATATTTCACATTTTACAACAAAATGTAGCACGATCTACTTTTGATTATTTATTTTTTGTCATTTTAGGATAAATAATGTGATGAATTTCCCGTGCTAACGCAAGTTGTTCATGTCAGTTCTGTGATAGTGCTTTTGAGTGTTATGCCAGCACATGAAAATCAAAGGAGTAGTTCACTTTCAAAATAAATTTTCATGATAATTTTCTCACCACCATGTCATCCAAGATGTTTATGTATTTGTTTCTTTAGTCGAAAATAAATTAAGGTTTTTGATGAAAACATTCCAGGATTTTTCTCCATATAGTGGACTTCAATGGACTCCAAATGGTTGAAGGTCAACACTACAGTTTCAATGTAGCTTCAAAGGGCTTTAAACAATACCAGACGATGAATAAGGGTCTTATCTAGTGAAACAATCTGTTATTTTCAACAAAAAGAAAAATGTATATGCTTTATAAACACAAATGCTCACCTTGCTCTGTTCTGTGATGCGCGTTCATGACTTCATGTAATACGTATTTACGTTGAAAAGGTCACGCTTGACATAGGCAGAAGTACCGAGTCAGTGTTTACAAGTTGAACATGCAAGTTTTCAACGCAATTGCGAATGACGTATTAATCACGACTAAAGAAAAAAATACATAAACATCTTGGATGACATGGGGGTGAGTAAATTATCATGAAAATTAATTTTGAAAGTACTCCTTTAATGCATAATCATGTTTCTAATGCTGATCAATGCAGCTGATGTCCCTGCATAGGTTTCAGAGTTCTTTTCACAATTATGTAGAACAATAGTTATATTTAAATAGAACCACAGCAGAACATCATTAAATCTTTATTTAATCTCTATTTATTGTTTTGTTTTCATTTTCAGGTCTATCTAAGCAACCAGCGGTGTTAAAGGAATAGTTCACTCCAGAATTCATTTTATTCCATAATTCGCTTATCCTCATGCCATCCTAGGTGTATAGTCTATGACTTTCTTTCTTCAGCTGGACACAATTTGAGTAATTTTGAAAGATGTTCTGGCTCTGGTAATGGCACTGACTGGAGTAACTCATTTTGTGAAACAAAAAAAAATGCATATATCCAATCCATCACAAAACTAATCCATACAACTCTATGGGGTTAATAAATGTCTTCTTAAGCAAAACAACATGTTTGTGATTAATAACAATTAATATTTTGAACATGTAAAGATGAGAAAACTACACACGTAATCTCATTCAGATCGACCCCCTTGAGTATTATGGATAACATTTATGACGGATATAGGTGCTTTTTTCATCTTAAAAAAAAAAAATGGGACACTATCCAATGACATCAAGCTGAGAAGAGCCAGGACATCTTTAAAAATTACTTAAATTGTGTCCGGGATGGCATATACACCTAGGATGGTATGAGGGTGAGTGAATATTGATTAAAATATATTGTGGGGTGAAATATGCCTTTAAACATGAAAGGTCAAGCTGTGTGTCAAGGAGAGCAACCCAACTTCGTCTCTGGCCTTGCAGAGTTGTTTGCCTTATTCTACAGTTTCAACCTCAAGTATCAGGAAGACCTAGCAGGCACCCATGAGTTTGTTCAGAGGTAAGCTGCCAGTATTTTACTGTAAACTTACAGCAAAAAGTTTTACAGTGTAGTCTTACAAGTTAGTCATCCAATTTTTTTCTTCAAAACCGGTCATACCTTCTTTAAGTCTAAAAAGACAGATTGGTCTAAATAAAAGTAATTAAGAGTAATGAACTAATTGCTAGTCAGTGACACTAGTTATTAAGACACAGTCTTAACTTAAAGGTTGTTTATGCAACTGCCCCCCATGTGACCTTCCAGTCATCATAGAAATGCACATAGTAAGCATATTCTCCTTCGATAGTAACTTGAAGCAGCATTTACACAGTACGTCACCGCTGTACTACAACGCTATTGCCATATCACAACCTATGTTGACAGAAAGTAGATTTTAAACCCGTAAGTTGAAAATGATGCAAAAAGCTAAAAATATCTTACAATTAAAATGAATGGGCGCTAACATTTTCTTATGATGAAACACACACATGACAAATAGTCATGAGACATGCGAACAGGTGATATTTTAAGTTATCGATGTGCTGCCATATTTCTATTAACTGCAGTGATCTACAGTCTGAATAAATAAACTTAAATTATTAATCGTTTTCCCTCACAAATATTTGAGTTACTTTAATGATGGATATCTTTGTTTTTTGAAAGCCCCATGTAAGAAGAGATTTTATTTTGGGGTATACTATGCCTTCAAGTAAAATGCTAAATGCGCCCTCATTTGTAAGTCTCTTTAGAAAAAGCAGTCTCTAACCAGCAACGAAGTGAAGCAGCCACTAAAGTACAAAAAAAACATACAAAATATCTGTTACTTTTTTGTGAACAGTAGGGGTGGTCTACAGCCCACCATCAAAGTTTGCAACACACCACCTGTACCAAAAATTAGCTTAATTTACAAATAGATACTAATGCACAAAATAAAACATTTTAAATATATTGTGTTTGTCTAATTTTTTAATGTGTGGGTAAGATGTGTGTTAGAGGTGTTTGAGGGACTGCCACAAGCTTCAATTTACCTTGCAAAAAGTTGACGCTCAAAAGGAGTGAAATGATTTTCCATTATTCCATATGAATGATACACCCAGTAGTCACAGGAAAGTTCTTTTGGTCTGTCACACTGCCACACCGTCTGTGTTTTCACATCCTTATACTAACAGCAGCAGTTGCCTTTACTCCAACTTCCACGAGAGCCCCATTTAAGATTACAATCTACTTCTTCACGTATCTTGACTCCATTGGGTCCTGGTCCTTCAAAGTAACCGATATAGTTGCTGCGTGGGAAAGTCTCCCAGTACTTTTTAAGAATCCATACAACTTCACTGGATAACATCAGACGTACAGACACTTTTGCTTGTCCTTCCCAGGGTAACGAAAGATCAACAGTATATGTCCCATTACGATGATCAATAACTTGCCCATAAACACTTGCCTTCAAGTACATGCATCATAATAATAAATTAATACATTATTTGATTTACTCTGTAAGCAAGTAAAAGAAGATAAAACACTATGTAACAACAAACATTCTAGTTTGACAGTAATATATTCAAACTCAAGTGTACTCAGAAACATACCTTTAAGTTTAAGTTGAATAGCTTTACTTGGAAAAAGTCACCTCCATATGTTTTCAAGTTCTTGTTGTGATCTCTGGCTATGATGGTAACACTGATCTTATCGCCTACTTTGTAAGTGTCATTGAGTCTCACAATAGAGAATGTTGTGTGGACTGGACTTGTGCTGAGACCCAGCTCAGTGATTTCATGATCTGGACTAGGCCAGTCAAGAGCCTTCTGTAGTCTATCCCACTCCTCCTGACTGATTCCCATGTCAAACGCTGATATTCTGGATGATGCATTTGGGCGAGCAGCTTTAGGAATGGGGGGACGAAATCTTTTCACCATTGGCAATCTCCATAAGATCTATAAAAGCCAGCAGAACAGAAACAACAGGTTAGGCAGCTGCTTGATTTAACAGCAATTAACAATAGAAAATAACAAATCCATGTCCCACCCAAAAAATCTCAAAGCAAATGTGTGTATTCGGATATGTGAGTGCATATCTCCATGTTTGTATGTACTTAAGATTTGTATAATGTTACAGGATAATGTTGTGAAGCAGTGAAGTAAGAATATTTATTGTGTTTGTCTTGTCTGATGTTGAGCAGTTGTGTCCCACTAACTTCACATCTGTGATATTACAACAATGGATGTTGTGGCCCCTTGAAGAAAAGGGGAGTTCTATTCGAAGGACTACATGTGTGTAAAGGTTATTGCTGGTGATGCAATAGCACATTGCATGGTGAGTTCATTTAATATTTGCTTTCCTAAATATGGCACTTTAACATCTGTGGGTTATGCTGATAACTTGCAAATCTGACCAATTTTCATACATTTTGATAAATAGACTCATCTTGAAATCATCTTGATGGTTGCCTCGATTTTAGAAAAGCAAAATTTGTGTTCATTGGTCTGTGGTCGTGCTGCCTGTGGTGTGTTCAATTTTACAACACCACTGACATTACAGTAATCTCACTAACAGTATGTCCATAAACTTTCATTTTACGCACATTAAACATATTTCAGATACATAGGATTCCATTTTGGCCTCTTGCATTTGCAACACATTTAAGTTATTCAAAATCTATTCTTAATTTAGCTTTTTCAATGTTGTTTGCCAAGTTTGGTGGCAGTCACGTCCATTGCCCTGCATTACCTAGGTGGCTAGTAATTTTGGAAAACCACTAGCCAAAGTGTCAAGCCCTGTTCATAGGTATAATTTTTGCATAAAATTATTATTATTTCTTATATTTATAAAGTTGAATTATTGATACCATTTATAAGTAAGCTAATATTAGGCATAATTATTGACACCCCATCCCAGACCTCACTAATTTTCTAACCCTGGCTATAGTCATGACTAAGGCAGGAATTTTCAAACCTGTTCTGTGACATCCAGTTCAGATGTTTTGGTCTCTATTAATGAGTTCATGTGTTGGATCAAGTGTGTCAGACAAAAGTATCAAGTGCACCACACAAACAACTTCACAAAATCCAAACATGGGCTCCTGTTGGGCAAGGCGAATGTATAAAAGTTGTTTGGGTCTATAAAAACAATTTATGTATAATGCATGTACCAGTTTTATTAGATTGAATGGTGTGCTCATTTTATTATTAATATTAACGTTGGTAATAGGAAAGCTTATAAGGTGTTGGTGATTATCAAAACGTAATCAAGCAATTATCAGTTATCTATTTGCATATAATTAAACAATATTGCTGTGACTTGTTTTTATTCAAAAGCTAAACTGACCTTAGCAGTATTTTTCTAAGTCATTTTTGATTATTAAATGTTTCTGTATTTTTAAACATATTTGTCATGCATTTTATCGATAACTTACCAAATATGCTGACGTCAAAAGGAAACATACCAGCAGAAGCACAGAAACACGTTGTCCAAACCTGTGAACTGATGATACACGCAAATCTTGAATCGGTGCGTTTTGTCCATTAATATGAACATTCAATAACGCTTTCCATGAACTACTGGTTGTTTACCTAATAAATGTTGTTTCTTCGTGGTTGGTATGGCCATGGCTATACGTTTTCAGTTCCTGGAACAGTTAAGAAAGTTTTCTTCTGACTTGAACCTGGCCGTTGCCTCGGCTCGCCAGACTGATCTGTGGGCGGAGTTTATGAGGAGAAGACAAGGGACGTGCACAGGGTTGTCAACTTTATCACTATGAAATAATTAGCGTTTACTCTCTAAATGGTTACATACAGTACTGTACAGTATTTTTACATTTTAGCACAACTAAATGCACAATAAAGCCGTTCTCATTTAGCCTAAATATTTTCCGTTTCTGTTTTCAGACATAAATGCATAAAATAGTAGGTCCGTCTGGGTAACTGTGCATATGTTTAGACAAACTACATTCATGTTGCTATGCGCTTTTCTGTCAAACAAGTATTTTAACACTGCTTTGTGCGCGCCTCTGTGTGCGTGCGTGTGTATGCATGCGATGTGCATCAGCTGGGGGTTGTGATTAGATGACAGGTGTCGGTAATATCATTCTCAAGTGTCTTGATCACCACTATTGCTGCTGTTGCTTCAATCCGCGGAGCAGTCAGTTAACTATGGAAGCATACCCAACAAACATTGGTCCGACGGCAACGTCGCGGTAGGACGGCATAAATCGGTAAAAATATGTGAAGCAGAACATTTCCTAAAAATGCATTCAGATACATGTGTACATGTCAACAGTTCTCTGGGGTTGCATGTACAATTGTTACTTTGACTTTTAGACATGTAATTTGTTGGACTCTTTTCTCTTTCTAGCTGACACATGAACTTAAACATGAACATCTACTCTACACACATGAACTTAAAAACACAAGGGCGTAATGCCCACACTTGTTCCATACGTGATCATCATAAACACAAACCCCATTATACTAACTTTATTCCCTTGGTTATTTATATCAATGTTTTCCCTTACTGCCGCACCTAATAATGAAAAACGTATTCATAAGCATAAAAGTATGTTAAAAAGTATAACTCATTGAAATATACTCATCAAATTCTATAAATACCCTGTTGTGAATAGGTTGTGAGAGGACGTCCTCTAGTGACGTCCTTTACACGTGCATTTTTAGTTCATCATGATCCTCTGTAAAATTCTTATGAAATATGCAAAAGCAAATGTGCTTACACCTTGATTAATACTGCAATGATTCATTTGAGTATGGGAGGCAAATCCTGCCAAATTTAAATTAAGTACAAAGTGAAGTTAAACACACCTTATTAACCTCAAACCGAACATTACGATGGATTCTATTGAGCTGAGAAAGATCGCTTTGTTTATGTTTTCTTAAAAGCAGTCACAATGTAATGATGATAGCGTGCTCGGGTGCGGATGGTAATGTACAGTGTAAGAGCAGGTCAGCGGCGGAGTGGGGACAATCGCGCTCCGGCATGTTTCAGGGCACGCTAGAGATACGGGCTCTCCAATGCTTTAGTTTGTTCGTCTGTTAACTTATCAGAGATGCAGAACACCACACTACAACTTTTCGGTACTGCACCAGGCACAGTCATCGTGATCATTACAAAGAGCTAAGGCCAAGCGCCTGACAAGGTCTACACACACGTTGGTTCGAATAAACGGATATGACGTTTTTGTGGGCGTTCCCAGTAATGCAGCCGCTCATCCACACCCACTGATTAACATGTAATTTGCATGACTTTGAACAAGGAAAAGAAAATGAAAATGAAAACGAAATAAAAGAGAAAATAAAATGAAAATCAAACTTTACATTTTAATTTGAATTGTGTCAGTATAATTGCGTGAACATTAATAAAAACCTTTGTAAAAAATGTTTTTGCAATTTCTTTTTCACATTTGCCTTTTCATTTTCGTATTGGCAGTCTTGCCTCGAGATTTTAGTGAAAATGAAATGTCAAATCAC
>NW_026634163.1:246099-249957 GCF_024868665.1 Triplophysa rosa
ACTGATTAACATGTAATTTGCATGACTTTGAACAAGGAAAAGAAAATGAAAATGAAAAAGAAATAAAAGAGAAAATAAAATGAAAATCAAACTTTACATTTTAATTTGAATTGTGTCAGTATAATTGCGTGAACATTAATAAAAACCTTTGTAAAAAATGTTTTTGCAATTTCTTTTTCACATTTGCCTTTTCATTTTCGTATTGGCAGTCTTGCCTCGAGATTTTAGTGAAAATGAAATGTCAAATCACAAATTGCATTTTCTTTTTCAATTTGACAGGGACAACGCATTGTCAGTGTAAAAAATGAAAATGAAAATCATTTCATTTTATTTTTCATTTTGGCACATATTGTGCGCAGTTGTGTATAATGAAATTGCTAATCTGGTTTTCATTTTCATTTTCATCGTTTAATTAATTTATTTAAATTTGGCAGGATTTGCCTCTCATATTTGAGTGCCCCAATTAGTTTTAAAAATGTTGTAGACGTCCTGTACAGGTCACGCAACACCCAGGAAAGCAGGAAATCTTTTTTTTAAATACATTTGTATTCATCTAAGTTAGTTTAATGACTAATTATATTTGCAAAGTGCCCTGTGTGGTCAAGTGATTACAAAGCTACTGCATTATTCGAGACGTTTTCTGTTTAGGCCTACATTACAATTGTATTACTTTTATGAAAGTTATGCATATACATATAAATCAAATATAATGCTATAATTATTTCCTTTCACAATTTAAAGTGGATGATTGCCAAAACTGTGCTGCTAAGATTTTGTAACAAATCACGCGATGTTTCAAAATCCCGCGATCTCGCGAGAGAGCAATGGCGCATTTCCATTTCAGAAAGGCCATGGCGGAGGAGGACTTGGGAATGGCGGTTTGGTTTATTTCGAAAAGTGACGCAGTATTACAAAACTACTGTTGGGTAAGTACATTTTGTATCGTTTTATTAATGTGGTTGAGTTTTACTTTAAGGAGCCGAAAGAAATGATGCGCACCTTGTCAACTGCCATGTAGTTTGAGTTTGGCTAAAATTAGCTAGCAGGCTAGTTGTGCTGTGTTATGCTTTTTGCTGGAAATTGATGGCAAAATCATAAAGCCCCCAAACTGTTAACGTTGGCTGAGTTTTGTGTCACTGCCTAAAAACAGTTAGGCAGTGACAGTATTCAATACTTGTTTGAATACTTTGCCTGCAGAATGATATACTTTTTATAAATAACTGGAAGAGTTTTGAGGGCAGACCTGACCTGTTGAAACGAGATGGTCTCCATCCCTCCTGAGCTGGGACTTCCATCCTGTCTAGAAATATGGCAGAAAGTCTTAATTATGATAAAGTTTGACTCGCTGGGGCCCAGGTCAGGGAGCAGACAGAATGGCTTAACCAACTGTCTGCTTCCTGTCTCACGTTGCAGAATACATAAAATGTACAACATGTAATAATCCCTTCTCCCGAACTTCATAAAATAGAGACTGTGTCTGTCTCCCGGTTTAGCAAACATAAAATAATGCGTAAACCTCTTGAAAGTAATTTAATAAACGTTAAACAAATTAAACATGAACAAAATACAGATAATCAACTGTTACGACTCGGATTGCTAAATATTAGATCTCTCTCTAATAAAGCACTTTTTGTTAACGATATGATAACAGATCATAAAATAGACATGCTCTGTTTGACAGAAACATGGCTAAAACCAGATGATTATATTACTTTAAATGAATCTGTCCCCCAAGATTATTATTATAAACATGAGCCTCGTCTAAAAGGCAGAGGGGGAGGTGTCGCAGCACTTTACAATAACTCTATTAGCATTTCCCAGAAGTCTAACTCTAAATACAATTCTTTTGAAGTCATGGGACTTCATGTTTCAACACCTAATACTAAGGATAAAACATTTTTAAAATTTATTCTGGCTATTGTATATAGGCCTCCAGGGCACCACACAGATTTTATTAAAGAATTTGGTGGGTTCTTATCAGAACTAGTATTGGCCGCAAATAGAGTCGTTGTCGCTGGTGACTTTAACATCCATGTAGATAACGATACAGATGCCTTAGGAATGGCTTTCAAAGACACTCTTAACTCCATGGGCGTTAGTCAACATGTGTCAGGACCCAGTCACATTCGTGATCATACTTTAGATTTAATACTGTATTACGGTATAAATGTGGACGACATTAAAATCCTTCAGCAGAGTGAAGACATTTCGGATCATTATCTGGTATTATGTTTGCTTCACTGGCCTACGGCTGCAAATAAAACTCCTTGTTACAAATATGGTAGAACAATAACTTCAACTAAACTACAAAAGATGCATTCCTCGATAATCTGCCCGAATTGTCTCAAATCGCTAGCATGAGAAATAATGTTGAAGATCTTGACACTACCACTGAAAATTTTAATTCCACCTTCTCAGAAACGCTAAACACAGTTGCTCCTCTACGTTTAAAGAAGATTAAAAATGGCAGCCCCACACCGTGGTATAATGAACACACTCAGGCTCTAAAGAAAGCGGCCCAAAAAATGGAGCGCATCTTTAAGAAATTAAATTAGAAGTATTTCGTACAGCATGGAAGGATAGTATTAGAAAATACAGGAAAGCCCTAAAAATTTCTAGATCCGCCTACTTTTCATCACTAATAGAAGAAAACCAGCACAACCCTAGGTTTTTATTTAACACAGTGGCTAAATTAACAAAAAATAAATCATCAGTGACTTCTGATCCTGTATATCAGCATAGCAGTGATGAATTTATGAACTACTTCACAAATAAAATCCAAGATATTAGAGAAGAAATTATAACAATGCAATCAGAAGTGAAACCTGCTGAACAAACTAACTACAGCGCCCTTAGGGAGAAAATGCAATTATTTTATACCGTAGATCATGATGAGCTGTCTAAAATCATTAGATCATCTAAATCAACAACATGCATGCTAGACCCTATACCTACAAATCTTCTGAAAGAGATGCTCCCAGAAATTATAGATCCTCTTCTTAGTATTAAAGAGTACATTCCTCAATATTTTTAAGGGCTTATTTTGGTTTATGGAGTGTCCGACAACAAGTTTATGTACATACATGATGTAAAAATACTATTATTTCGTAATAATAAGCAGTTTTTATTACCTTACTTCTTGACTGACTCTCAAATGATTCGTTCCGCGATTCATCTGTGTAATCTCCGCCTTTCCGCCAGCGTAGTCTGATCTGATTGGTCAGATAGTGTAGTCTGCTGTGATTGGTCAGATGGTCTAGTCTGCTGTGATTGGTCAAATGGTCTAGTCTGCTGTGATTGGTCAAACGCGTTCAGCATGTGTCGCAAATGGACCGCCTATCATTACTGCTGTATTACGGTTTGCAGGTGGTTGGATATTAACAGTGTATAGAGAGAGATGGCGTCGATTTTACCTTACCAGTTCGAGCCCGAGTCTGACGAATCATTCTTTAATCCTTATACAGATGCCAGTAAGAAAAAGGACTGTTTTAGACACTTCTCTTGTAACAGTTAGTTATCACGGCATACAGTGTACGGTGTTCGTATCTTCAGATGTTATTATAACTATAGTACACCACGCAGTTCTTGAAATAAAGACTTTGCGAGTTAATATGGTTGAACACTTACATTAGCGCAACGAGTTTATAGCTAACGTTAGGTAAACAAACAGTAACAACCCCAAAAATAACGGTAACGTTAGCTAAACACAGACATGAGATAACGTCACACAAATTTAATTTTAAGTAAAGACAAAAATAAAGAGTCACACTTACAGGTTGTGATTCGGTGGAGCTTACAGGTCCAAATAAAGTTGGTATTGCAACATCTTTTAAGGAAAGACGTTTAATGTATCCTGCA
>NW_026634163.1:253408-267728 GCF_024868665.1 Triplophysa rosa
GTAGTTTCAACTCAATTATGCTCCTTCCTCCAAAGGAATGACATCAATGAAGAATTCCAGTCTGGATTTAGAGCATGTCACAGTACAGAGACTGCTTTGATCAGAGTTACAAATGATCTGCTATTGGCGTCTGACCGAGGTTGTATCTCGTTATTGGTGCTGCTAGACCTTAGTGCTGCATTCGATACCATTGACCACAGCACACTCCTACATAGACTCGAAAATTATGTCGGCATTAAGGGAATAGCTTTGAAATGGTTTAAATCTTATTTATCCGACCGTTTTCAATTTGTAGCAATAAACAATGAGGTGTCACGCAAATCGCAAGTCCAGTACGGTGTACCACAGGGCTCAGTCTTAGGGCCTCTGCTCTTCGCATTATACATGCTACCTCTAGGAGATATAATAAAGCGACACGGAGTTAGCTTTCACTGTTATGCTGATGATACTCAACTTTATATTTCCTCGAAGCCTCATGAAACACAGCAGTTCCATCGAATAATGGAATGCATAGGCGATATAAAAAACTGGATGAGTAACAACTTTTTATTACTGAACTCGGACAAAACAGAAGTGTTACTTATTGGACCAAAAACTGCTATACGTAATGTTACAAGGACTCCCACAGGCAAACAAAACTTAAGGTCGAAGTTCTTACAGCTTGCTGCAAGGTCGCCGGATGAACCAACGGAAAGAGAGGTGCAACTGGGTGACAGGATAACAAGGTGTTTATTTACAAGGTGGAAACCAAAAATTGGAGAAAAGATCCTCAGGAAATGCAGAATGTTCATTCAAGTCCATAGTTTCAAAAATATAAACAAATAGTCCATGTCGGTAAGAATGTCCCATCAAAAGTTCATCAAATTCACAAAGGTTCGGATACATACAAAAATTGGTCCAAACTGGTAAATTTACTTAAACAGGTTATTTCACTCACTCAACGAGCTCTTACTACCAACCCTCCTTAGTCCTACTGAAGGCAGTCTTAAATAACTCAATCCCTTATGGGGCTCATACCAACCCAGGACACAAAAAGGGGTTTTAAACAATCTTAAACCATATGAATGTATTATACTGGCACCAATAAACAAATACATTTCCACATTTCCACATTGCAAATGCAAAGAAATAAAACACTAATAATACAATTACTTCAAACAAATAAACATTTACCATTTTACAAACAAATATTCAGACCACTGATTTCCCCCATTCAACTAAACAGTTGGGCTGCCCTTCTAGCAGGCGGGAAAAAGACAGATAAAATGGCAACTTATACACATGTTCGGGTTTGACTGTATCACATGGAAAATGACCCAAGACGTAAGTACCACTGTTTAGATATGAATTTGAAATGTAACATGAATAAATATTAATCCAAACTTGTGTCTTTTGTTTCTCTTATACTATGTCATTTAAAGTTTTTCAAACCCAAACGTTCCAAAATAATAGTCTCTAATCACAGGTTCTTTGTGACACGTAACAACCAAGAATACTGCTTAACTATTGACGGATGTTCCATAAAACCCTCGAAATCAGCAAAGAATCTTGGCGTTCTATTCGATAGTAATCTGTCATTTGAGAGACACGTCGCCAACACCTGTAAAATTGCGTTTTTCCATCTTAAGAATATATCTAAACTACGTCATATGCTGTCAATGTCAGATGCAGAGAAGTTAATTCATGCATTCATGACATCAAGACTAGATTACTGTAATGCACTGTTAGGTGGCTGCCCTGCAGGCTTATTACAAAAACTCCAACTGGTCCAAAACGCGGCAGCTCGAGTTCTTACACGTACAAAAAAGTATGAACATATTAGCCCGGTTCTGTCAATTCCTTGTACTAAAACTGTATAATTGTTACCTATAAAGCATCGCTTAACTTTAAAATCTTGCTTATTACCTATAAAGCCTACATGGTTTAGCTCCTCAGTACTTGAGTGAACTCCTTCTTGTATTACAGTCCTTCACGTGCATACGCTTCAGGCGTCCTGTCAGTTGGTAATACCTAGAATTTCAAGTGCAGGTGTAGATCCTTTTCCTATCTAGCGCCTAAACTTTGGAATAGTCTTCCCTGCACTGTCCGGGAGGCAGACACACTCTGTCAGTTTAAATCTAGACTAAAGACGCATCTTGCATACACTACACTTTCATAATATAAATCCTCTGAGGGTTTAGGCTGCACTAGTTAGATCAACCGGAACCAAAAACACAACTGATGTACTTGTTGCATCGAAGAGTGCAGAACAGTACTCTACTCTCAGCCAGTCTTGTCTCATTGTTCCAAGGTTACCACAGCGAGCAGGATGCAGTTCATGGCCTGACCTGATGGTAGAGCAGAGAATGGAAAGCGGCTACCTGACAAGAGCTGAGATGATAGAGCTGGATAAAGGACGCGGTCACTTGACCCGTCTTCACCACAAAATTTCAAATGCTATTAGATTATTAATGATAATCTTAAAACTATAATTTACCTTATTAGTAAGTTTATTTATTTTATTTAGCCTTGTTGTGCAAGCACTGTCGAGCTTGTGCAGAGGCAGCAGCTTTTGCCAGAGGGGAACTGGAATCCCTGGTTGGGCCTGGGTTCTCCTGAGGTTTTTTTTCTCGATTGGAGTTTCTGGGTTCCTCGCCACCGTTTGCATACAGTTTTTTTGCTGGCCGGGGGGGGCTGCTTTAGAATTTTAAAGTTTTACTCAATTAATATTGCATATAGGAATTTATAGTCTGCTATATTTGACCTGTGCTTCTCTCTCCTTTATCTTAAATGTGTGCTCTCACTGAGCGTGTGTGTGTGCGTGCGTGTCTGTGTGTGTGTGTGTGCGTACTTATCTGTGTACGTGTGTGTGTGTGTGCGCGTCCGTGTGTCTGCGCGTTCGTGTGTGTGTGTGTGTGTGTGTGTGTCTATGTCTGTGTGTTAGTACGTGTGCATATTGTGTGTGTGGAGTGTTTTGTATGTGGGTATGTCTGTCTTCTGTGTTTTCACCTTTTTCTTGTTTTTACAGGTACAACTTTAATTGTTTTGCTTATAGTCAATATGTCTCATGTACAGCTGCTTTGTAACAATGAAAATTGTATAAAGCACTATATAAATAAAGTTGAGTTGAGTTGAGTTACATTTAACATTAAGTTGAGCAATTTCATGCAACTACAGGAACAATGTGTAACGTTAAATAGATTGGGGTTCCCAACCTTCGTCCTTAAGGACTATGGAAGCATATTGGTTGCTATTTTCAATTTGAAATGCAATACGCAAAATGGCAATGCAGTATGTAAAATGACAATGCAATTGTGTATTTAAATATACATTTTAAATAACATATGTGCAACATTAAGTGCAAAATTAAATTATATCAATTGTATTTGTCAGTTCCTAGACTAGTTTTAATATGTTATTTAAATGGGTATTTTTAACGCTCTTTAAGTTGCAAAATTAAAATGAAAATGCATTCCCCCGGATTGATTCTATATGTTTAAGATAGTCAAGCAAAACTGTAGCAAAATGAAAATTCAAATGTTATTTTCCCTAAATGCATTAACATTAACAGGTCAAACATTTGGGATTGCATTTTCATTTACACACAGCACGTTGGGTGTTGAAAAATTCAATGTGGACTTGAAAATGCATTTCGAGCTGGCCACGCCCCCTCCCCGGTACAGCGTCATTGTGTGAAGGCGGAGCCAGTATCACTCGTAACCTTTGTTGTTTTGAGGTGTTTAAAACACGTAAGACTGCAGAGATGATAAAAGCGTTAAATCGCTTGCACATACACGTTTTCATCATAAACACATTCAGTATTTGTTGTCTTAGTCAATATCTTAACAGAATCATTCAGAAACTGTTTTTGTGGCTCAACGTTTCCGAAACTTCAGGAATCGAGTTACAGTGGGTCTGTCAAGGCCCAAACTCAAACTACAGCATCCGGATGAATTAGAAACCAAGGTTAATTTTCGTAAGGGCAGATCTCCACTTTGGCAATGTTTATGAATATTTGTGAGTAATCTCTCCCCTTACACTGCCTCCAGCACAAAAGTAGCACAGTACATGTGGATGGATCGCGTTTGTGTTGTACAGATGCAGTGTAACTTGATAACTGAAGTTACTGAAGAGTGGTCTCACAAAACGACCATTTCTGAACGATTGTGTGAAGATATTATGACAAAAACGACAATAATCAAAATACTGAATGTGTTCATGATGAAAACACGTATGAGAAAGTCAACTTAGCCTATAGTGATTATGAGACATTCAACAGGCAAGCTCACCGCTTGATAAGGCAGAGAATTCTCTACGAGATGTTCTAGCAATGTAGCTACTAGTTCTATCGTCTACAGACACGTAGGGTTGTTCCGATAGATGATACTATCGTGTATCAACGATCCTCAGACCTATCGGCGATAGCTGATTCCCTAGACGATAGTTGGCTGTTTGCCAATATATGTTGCAAATCAATATTACAAATGCGCATTGCGCATTTCTTCATGCAAGAGAGCTTGCAATGCACTTGCACTTGCGGCTTAGGCTTTTCCTCGCACCAGAGAGAGTTTATAATGTGCGGGCTTTGAGTTTTCAGTGCACGAGAGAGCTTGTGATGCGCGCGGCTCGGGCTTTTCCTCGCGCCAGAGAGAGTTTATAATGTGTTTTCAGTGCACGAGAGAGCTTGTGATGCGCGCGGCTCGGGCTCAGGAATTGCTATGCGCGTGAGGGTTTAAAACCAGCGCACGAGTTGTTCCCGTTTGGCAATCAAGTAATAACAGCGCACACGGGCATCAATGACGCATTTGGATGAATGATATTGACTTATAGCAATAGTTTACTTTCTCTTGTTTAAAAGGTTGGTAAGTAACAATGTTGCCAGCTGCACTGAACTTAAACTCTGATAGAATGCTAATTGCAGTCACACATGAGCATTTTTTAGACACATAAGCTACTGTTTTTGTCCACAAATCCAGCTTGTCATAGATAAATGTGTAATTGCCCCGCCCCTCGATACTATCGAGTATCGGCGATCCACAGGCTGGCGATCGAACGATCTGATTATATTGAATATCGGCCAACACTACAGACACGTAATAATCTTAAAAAACACGCAAGTAATTTTTGTCTGTGTGCTCCAATTCGTGTGCATGCAATTTAATGTTTTTATCAGCTCTGCAGCCGCACATGATCCATGCACATAACAAGTGATGCTGGCTCCGCCCTCACACAATGACGCTGTATCGGGGAGGGGGAGTGGCCAGCTCGAAATGTATTTTCAAGTCCACATTGAATTTTGCAACACCCAACGCGCTGTGTGTAAATGAAAATGCAATCAGAAATGTTCGACCTGTTAATAGTAATGAATTTAGGGAAAATAACATTTGAATTTTCATTTTGCTACAGTTTTGCTTGACTATCTTAAACATATATAATCAATCCTGGGAATGCATTTTCATTTTAATTTTGCAACTTAAAGAGCGTTAAAAATATCAATTTAAATAACATATTAAAACTAGTGTAGGAACTGACAAATGTAATTGATATAATTGAATTTTTATTTTACACCTAATGTTGCACATATGTTATTTAAAATGTTTATTTAAATAGACATTTGCATTGTCATTTTACATACTGCATTGCCATTTTTGCATATTGCATTTCAAATTGAAAATAGCTACCAATATGCTTCCATAGTTAACATGCCAGAGATCAAGGAATTACCCTTTAAAGTGAGTAGGGCACAAGGATGCTCACTTCCGATTAGACCCCCCCACAAAAAAAGAGGACTGCTGGACGCATAGCAGTAGGTACACTGAGAAAAAAAAGGATTTTTGATGCTTGTCCAATTTGATTAATTTAAATAAGTTAAATCAACATAATTTTTGTACAATTTTGTCACAACATGATTTTTTCATGTTCAGTTATGTAACTTAATCCATTCATGTTGGCACTACATAAATGATTTGTGTTGTGTTAACATATAATTGTTACAAATAGGCAGAAGATTTATATTTCCCAGCATGCTTTGCGTAAGACTGCATTTTGAGAGTTATTTTCTTAATTAAGTGTTGTTTTATGTGTTTTTCAGTAAAGAGAAACACTTGTAGGGTTTAATGTTCATTTATCTTTGAGAATTAGAGGAGTTTGTTATATTTTTAAGTTTTGTGGTTACCATTGTTTAAAAAAGCGTTGCCTTTGCTTAGGTAGTGGGCGGTTACATTTTTGAATTAGAATTTCTGTTAAGCTTGGTTAACTTCATATTTTGTTAGAGATAAAAGAAAATATTATGTCACATGAACTAAAAACACTTATGTTGAGAACGTTAAATGAAAACATGAAACGTTAACATATCAAAATCATGTTTGTTTAACAAACATAAATTCGGCAACTTGGAACATAATGAAATTATGCTGAGTAAACATAACTTTATTATGTGCAACCGATGTACATAATTTTTTCATGTTAATCCAACAGATTTTTTTCAGGATTTGTATTTCACTCGTTTTGTTGTCATTGAAGAGAAAGTTTACTAATAATATAGATTTCTAAATCTTTCCAAAGTTATATAATGGTATAAAAAAAGAGATAGAAATAGTGTATGCTTAACAGGATAACTATCCCGTTTCCTGGCCTGCATTTTAGCATTTATTTACCAGTGAGTTCATGTCAAATTTGACAGCTTTGGTTTTGCAAATTGATTCAACAATTTGCAACATAGTTTTAACTTCCTTTGTTTATAGTTTGTAACTATATCAACATATGACAATACTGGTTGATTCATTGATCTAATATAGGCTTCATGTTCTCTTCCAGGATGTTATTAGCCTATATCAGGGGTCACCAACTAGTGGACTCCAGTCCGAATGCGGACCGCGAGATGCGTCTGTCCGGACCTCAAAGCCTTTTGACGTAATAAATAAATGAACGCCTAACATTATTTTCTAATGCAATCAAATTTATACCAGGAACATCAAGGTCCGCTCAGTAGCAGTTTGGGTGCTACGGCGCCACGGACAGTTGACATATGCACACCGTTGCTACCTACAGACGTCAACGTCATGGAGAGAAGACCGCCTAGACAGACTCGCTGCACAGCGCGCAGACAGATGTAACTTTCAGTGACTGAAAAACAATGTCCTTTTCAAAAGTTAGAAAAGATGACACTGAAAACCATGTTTTCCGAGATGAATGAGTCGAGAGATTTGCATTTATTCTTCCTGCATCGACATGCATGAGGCCAGTTTGTCTCATTTGCTCGGAGTCTGTTGCGGTTGTCAAAAGTGGAAACGTTAAACGGCATTATGAAACTAGACATAGACACTACTACACTTACCCACAGCAGTCCGAGGTAAGGACACAGAAAATATATTAGCTCAAAGCCCAGTAGTAGCGATCTACATGGGTCCTCCCTCACTCACCACCCAACAACGAGCGAATGTTCATTAAGAATACAGTGGATCTTAGGAAAACATAAAAAGCCCTTTACTGATGGGGAAATAGTAAAAGAGTGCATGAAGGCTGCGTGTGAAACACATTTAGAAGGAAAATAAAGACATGAACTAAAAGAAAATATTAAACAAACCCCCCTTTCAGCTGCAACAGCCACAAGAAGAGCTGAAATGTTATCAGAGGATGATCAATCACAACTTGATGCTGCTATTTGTTCATCTCAGTTCAGCAGAAAACAACACTTTAGTTTTCTTTTATAGTTGTTAATTGTTGAAATGAATGTATGTTCAGTTCAGGTTTAGAGATTGGGGCATTTTACACATTTAGTAAAGCAACTGCTGCAATTTACCTTTCAAATATAGAGTTCTTTTTAGACAGTCAGGTTTCCAAACTGTTGTACAATGAAAAACACTGTATATGAAAATACATTTTCTCATGACTTGTCTTTATTATGTGTTCTGTGTAACGCCACTAGTTGCTTTAAGATTTTTGTTGTTTGCTCTGCTTGCTATGACAATAAAGCACAGAAGGGTATCCAGGTACATGGGCAAATATCCAGGCGGGAGCAAACAGGGTCCGAACAGCAAGGGAAAGGACTCAAGAAGTAATCCAAAGTGCTAAAGCGAGATTCTAGACATGTGGAAAACAAGACCAAACTAAACTCTGGTAATAGGCACAGGCTCCATAACGCTGCTATCACTAGGCGAAGCGATAAACGCAAACAATAACAGAAGGTGAATTGCTTAAACAGTTTCAAAGCAACTACACATGCGCACGTTCGGGGACTGCTCTTAACTTCTGGGACACATTTGCAAATAGAGTGCCTGTAGATCATTTCTGATAACAAGCAAATGAAACCGTGAAGAACCATTACTTGGCTAATCCTCTCTCCAATATTTTGAATTTAGACTGCGATATCAAACTCAATATCAATATTCCATACGGTTTCTTTAAATG
Organism: Triplophysa rosa; assembly: GCF_024868665.1. Taxonomy (NCBI): domain Eukaryota; kingdom Metazoa; phylum Chordata; class Actinopteri; order Cypriniformes; family Nemacheilidae; genus Triplophysa; species Triplophysa rosa. The sequence continues at coordinate 261,797 of NW_026634163.1, forward strand.
CGACTAAACTACAGGACCCATTCAACAAATTTATTTAATAAAATTAACATACAACAAAATTAAACAAATCGTTTATGTACCTGCCCGATCCCTGCGATCTGCAATCAAACAAAGTCTTGTGGTGCCGTCACACAAAGGGAAAAAATCACTCTCACTCACTTTCTCCGGATGTGTTCCACGACTCTGGAACGATCTCCCTCTTGCAACAAGATCAGCGGATTCTGTAGCTGTCTTTAAGAATAGATGTAGAAAAACACATCTCTTCCGTCAACATCTGACCCATTAGTACAGTCTTCTACTTTTCTACTTTCCTATCCCCCCCCCAAAATTTCTTAGCTTCGTATACTGTGATAGGCTGACTGAGACCAGTTTTGTTTTGTATTGTATTGTTGTTCTTTTGTTGCACAAATTGCTTCTATTGTTTTCCCCTACTTTGTACGTCGCTTTGGATAAAAGCGCCTGCTAAATGTAAAATTTAATACAATTATTATACATTCAAATAATAATATAAATTTATATTAACATATATTAAATATAATATAAATAGTTATATTATTAGACACTATACAGACCAATAAACAAACACAGACCAGAAGTTAACGGCAGTCCAGGTGCGCATGTCTGATGAAACGGTTCATAAAGGATTGTGTGATTGGTTGCAAGTGTGTGCAAAGGGTTATGGGAAATGAAGTCAGAGTGACATATGACAGTCTATAGCTGTGTCCCAATTCGAAGGCAGCAACCTTCTAGGGTCGCAGTAGGCCTACCAATAAATCACTAGTGCTATGTTACACCGTGTCTACACCAGCACAACGCGACAGGACAACCTGCTTGTTCTTAACTCTATTCCCGCCATTGATGAGATATCTCGTCAATTAAGAGACCACGCTTCCCCGCCAAAGATGAGTTATTACGGCAATCCGTGTTCTATGTGTAGTACGGTAGGGAAAGCCCTTGCGCATGCTCAGAATGAGTTACGAGACTTCCGAGTGCGAATGCAAAGACGATCCACATAAACAAAACTACGGGAGGATCAGAGAAAATGTAGATCATCCCCCCAAAAATGAAGAGGTTTACAACTGAACAGGCACTGGAGGTGTTGTTGAACTCAGACTCCGATCAATCATGTTTTGACCATTTTGAATCTGAACGGGACGATGTAAGTGAGGAAGTTAGTGAGGGAGATGATTTTCCAGACACAGAAACTTCTCATCGTGTCGTGGATAGACCGGTAACCCGTCGATCTGTGCGAAGACGAAGTTTACCTGTGTTATTACGCGCGGACACTGATAGCTCAGACAGCGATTCTTCGGACACTTCGTGGAGAGATTCAAGGCAAAGGTCTCCTCCTCTCTGACGTGCCAGAGCGAAGAGAGGTAAGACAGACAGGGAAATGGACAAAAAAGTGTCTCCTCCTTGTACAGATTTGGTGTACATATGATGTAGTGATAAGTGCGTGCGTGTCTGTCTGTTCATTGAAAGCAATTTCAATTATTCATATTTACAGGTAGAACACAGCAACAAGGCAGAGGTCGGACACGTGAAGCACATCAACATGGTCCTGCTGGGGACCAGACATGGGCTGCTGTGAACCATCCTAAACCAGCTGAAAATCCTGAACCTGTTAGTCACGAGTGGCATGAAATGAACTGGCAGCCAAAAAACCTTTCCTTCACTGAAAATCCTGGGCGTCTCGGTGATGCTGCTGCTCTTGATTCAATAGAACCTAAAGACTTTATTGAACTGTTCATTCTGTTCAATTGATGTACTGATTCAGAACATTGTTGATCAGACCAATCTGTATGCAGATCAGTGTATTCAGGCTACGGATGGTACTTCACAGCATGCTAGAATTCATGCATGGAAGCCTGTCACAGGTTCAGAAATGAAAACCTTCCTGGGGCTGTTTTTTCTCACTGGTATCGTTCATAAGCCCGAATTTGATATGTACTGGTCTACAGATGAAATGTTAGCTACCCCCTACTTCAGCAAGGTCATGTCTCGCAACAGGTTTGAAATCATATGGAGATTTCTTCACTTCAATGATAATACAGCAAGGCCAACCAATGACACTGACAGGCTGTACAAAGTCTGTACTTTGTAATCTAAGACTCTTATGAGTCTTAGATAAATACACAAACATTTCAATTGCTGAGGGTATGCTTCTTTGGCGTGGGCGCCTAGCTTTCAGGGTGTACAATCCTAAAAAACCCATCAAATATGGAATAAAATCCTACATCTTGTGCGATTCTGAAACGGGGTACTGTTTCAACATGAAGCCCTATTCTGAAAAATACCGTTGTCTCTCTTCTTGATCGCCTAGCAGGTCATGGCTACAGATTATTTAATGTTTACAACTCTGTGCCACTGTGTAAGCACCTACTTGATTTGAAAACCCATGTCTGTGGTACAATTAGGAAAAACAGAGGTGAACCACCAGTCATCCGAGATCTCAGAAATGCTTACCTTAGGATTGGGGAAACAGTCATGCGTCACAGTGAAAATGTGATGGTATTGGTGTGGCGAGACAAACAAACAAACAGTGAAAATGGTCACAACATGCCATGAGAACAACATGGAAGAAGTTGAGATATGGCAGAGGGGCCACCAAGACAAAACTGCAAAGCAAAAACCAGCATGCATTGTGGAATACAATAATGCAATGAATGGAGTTGACGGGATTGGATCAAAATATTGGGTACTACCCCTTTGTACAGAAGTCACAGAGGTGGACAAAGAAATGTGTTACGTATCTGTTCCAGATCAGTTTGTTCAACGCTTTTGTGATTTACAAAGCAAAAAACCCACAAGGTAATTGTAGAACTCTAAGTTTTATCCAGAGTGTTGTAAAATCATGGACCAGCAAGGGCAGGCTGGAGGTGGGGAAGAAAGAGATGACCCTCCAACTGAAAACACTCCAAGAGCACCATACAACACTAACCCTAAAAATAGGGTGAATGTCCTTTTTGCCGTCCATGCACTTCTTCCGATAGCGTCCACTTCCAAAAAGCAACACCCGACGAGAAGATGTAGGGTTTGTACACGTAAGGGTTTGCGAAGTGAGACCTCATTCTAATGCAAAGGTTGTGCCGTCCCCTTACATTCTGGGAATTGCTACACAGTTTACCACTCAAAGATAAAATACAGTGCCTACATTTTATTTGTTTTATATATTTTTTCAATGTTTATTTATTTTTGAAGGTTTTATTTGAAAGAATATGACATCTGAATGTATTTTGGCAGTTTTTTGTTCAAAATGTTGTATTTTTGATGAAACTATCTGCACTTCAGTGGTGATAAAACATGAAGCATGAACATAGAATAAAAAAGTTAGGGTCATATGACAGGGCTAAAACTAATATTATCGTTTGTTTTAGATGGAATGCAATGTGTACATACGATTTAAGGTTAAAAAACGCTTTATTTTCCACATACCGTGCATGTTTGTATCTCCTCTTTGCCCCGCCTCTCTGAAACGCGCTGATTTTTTACAAAGCTCATCGCTCTGAAAAGCGAGGTGTGCTATGATTGGCCAGTTAACCAGTGCGTAGTGATTGGTCGAATACTGCAAGCGATACACGGAAATGTAACGCCTCTTACCATATTCGGAACATCATGTTCCCACGCAATTGTACTGACAGGTGATAAAATGTCATCGGTCCTTCCTTATATCAATTCGAGCCCGAATCTGATACGAAAAGTGAAGATGATCAAGCCGATACATCAACGTTGCCAGCACAACTAGAGAACGATGTAAAGGATTGGTAAGGTTTTATTAAAAAAATATGATGTTAAATAGTTAAAAACTATAGCTACCTGTTTTACCTTTTATATACGACGTTATAAAGACTATAAACAAACAACCATATACATCATACAGAGTTTGTGTGAGATAGAAACAAGCTCGCATTACAGCAGGGAATGGTATAAATAACGCGAGCGCTTTGGCCCTTCTTGATCAACCAATGTTACGCCACGTCTCGTTGCGACTCAACAAAGACAATAAACCCAAAATAAATACTAAACATAAAAAGACATTATAAACACGACATTTGTTGCCTCTAGTGGGAACATTATCACTGATTATTAGGACTTATGTTGTCTTTTTTCACGTTGCGCGCGTGTCTGCATTTGCAGATCACAAACACACGACAAACTCAACTCGCGTTAGTCCGTAACAACGTCTTTTACAATAAAAATATACTTACAGGTTGCGAATCTGAACCAGCGAAGTTTTAATGGTTGGAATGGCCCCACTTTTTGATTTCCTTTTAACACCTATCTGAACATATAGAAAAAACAGCATACATTTTACATTTGAGGGGCATCTATTTAAAAACACCACATCAGACAGTCCTAATATTGTATGATGGACAATCTTAGATGGTATACTATCATTATGAGGTGAAATCACTTTCACAAAACAGGTAGTTTCCTTTTAACACCTATCTGAACATATAAAAAACACGGTATTTAGGATATTCAGGGGACTTTTATTTAAAAACACCACATCAGACAGTCCTGATATTGTATGGTGGACAATCTGAGATGAAATCAATTTTACAAAACAGGTAGTTTCCTTTTAACACCTATCTGAACATATAGAAAAAAATAGTGTATATAGGATATTCAGGGGACTTTTATTAAAAAACACCACATCAGACTGTCCTGATATTGTATGATGGACAATCTGAGATGGTAAACTATGATTCTCAGGTGAAATCAATTTCACAAAACAGGTAGTTTCCTTTTAACACCTATCTAAATATATAAAAAACACTGTATTTAGGATATTCAGGAGACGTTTATTTAAAAACACCACATCAGACAGTCCTGATATTGTATGATGGACAATCTGAGATAGTATACTATGATTCTCAGGTGAAATCACTTTCACAAAACAGGTAGTTTCCTTTTAACACATATCTGAATATATAAAAAAACACTGTATTTAGGATATTCAGGGGACTTTTATTTAAAAACACCACATCAGACAGTCCTGATATTGTTTTGATGTACAATTTGAGATGGTATACTATGATTCTCAGGTGAAATCACTTCCACAAAACAGGTAGTTTCCTTTTAACACATATCTGAATATATAAAAAACACTGTATTTAGGATATTCAGGGGACTTTTATTTAAAAACACCACATCAGACAGTTCTGATATTGTATGATGGACAATCTGAGATGGTACACTATGATTCTCAGGTAAATCACTTTCACAAAACAGGTAGTTTCCTTTTAACACCTATCTGAATATATAGAAAAAACAGCATAAATTGAACATTTGAGGGGCATCTATTTAATATATACAATATCAGACAGTCCTGATATTGTATGATGGAAAATCTAAGATGGATATATAAAAACAGCTTATATGTCTTATATGACATTTGGGGGGGTATTTAAAACATCACATCAGGCAGTCCTGATATTGTGTATTAAAAGTTACCTATTTGTCAGTTATTTTTAGTTATGGTCACCCATAACCGAAATGTGACCTCTGCATTCAACCCATCGTGTCAGTGGTGAACACATGCACTGCAAGTCGTACACACACACATACACACACACACACACTCGGAGCAGAGGGCAGCCATGACTTTTTGGTTACAGTCTGACTCTCTAACCACCAGGCCACAAATTCCCCACTAGGCCAAAACCAACCACCAGAACGCCTTAGCAACGGCCTAGCAACCACCCAGAGAACGCCACACAAACTGCATAGCAACACTTTTACAACCACCCGAATGCCTTAACAGCAGCCGAGCAATCACACAGAAAATCATTGAAACTACATAGCAACACTCTTACAACCAGCAAAATACCTTATCAAAGGCCTAGAAATCACCCAGAACATCATAGAAACTGCATAGCAACCCTTGAACATCGTCTCTCATTGCACTAGCAACATCACTTGCAACCGG